>NW_003314315.1:819990-990399 GCF_000143415.4 Selaginella moellendorffii
TTTTTGGGGGGGGGGGGGGGGCTGCAGGGGGTTCCAAAAGTATAGTAGGGATATTGAGGTCCAGAAACCAGTTTTGAAGGGACTCTCCAATTGGGCTTCCAAACCGACTTGAGGTTGAGACTGGGACCAAGGGGCCTTGGGTGGGAGTGAGCATGGACTTGGCTGGTGCCGGAGGGGCCATCCAAGGAAGTGCTCAAGAGCAGCTCCCACTCCCGAAAGGGAAACCGACTGCGGTGCTCCCGGCTCAGGTGGAGTGGTGCCCCACTTGAGTACCTTGTGGCTCATTGGTCCTCGCCCTTCCGGGGGCTTGGGCCTTCCCTTTGGGAGGGAAGAGGGGGGGTAGAGGTACCCATACCGGGCCGTTAGGCCACGGTGTTTCGCCCTGACGTCCCGAAGCAAGTGCTGCACCCAAGGCTTGGGATTTAGAGGGTCCCATGATCAAGTCTTGTGGTACCAAGGGGTGTTAGGAATCTGGAGGCTTGGTGTGCTTGGCTGCTTGTGCCTGCGAGGAGTGTAGCCGAACCTTAAGTCCAGTTTAACCCGGGGAGGGGGATTGGGAGAGATTTGGGAATCTGTAGATGGATGGCTAACACTCCGTTGCTCGTGCAGTAAGTAGCTGAAACCAAGTAGGAGCTGGTACTATAGGCAAGAACCTTGGCGAGGGAACTTAGCACAAGCCAAGGCAGAGTTGGTCGGATAGGCGAGGTAAGCTGGCAAATTGGAAAGGAAAAATTTGTGGCTTATAATTTGGTATCGGAGCCTCTTCCTCAGTTCTAGCGAAGGATAGAGGCGGATTGCTGGAAGATGGCAAGGGCAGGACGTAAGCGAACCCAAGCAGAGACGGAACCTCCTCTAGAGCTGGAGCCTCCGGTCGAACAGGAGGCGATGGATGAGAAATCCTTGCATGAGGAGGACTCCAGTGAGGCAACTTCCAAACAGGAGTCTGGTGGTGAGGTTCGGTCGTCCAAGGCTCGATTGGATGTTCTAGAAGGACAATTGGCACAGACCAATGCCCTACTAGAGACTCTCGTACGCAAGCTAAAGCGTGACGAGAAGCGGAAGAAAAAGCGAAAGACTGCGGATGCTGGCAGCGCAGAAGGTGCGAACCCTTTGGCAGGGATTGAGGCAAAACCAGACAAGGTCGAACAGACCGAAGTGGAATCAGTCCCTCAGGCAGTTCCCAAGTACAAACCAAAGCCCCCACCGGTCTTCAAGGGAGTGAACGACTATAAGGTGGTGGAGGATTGGTTTTACGATATAGAGGACTACTTCCGAGCGTTGCGATTACCAAGCTCGGAGAAGGTCCCATGTGCAAAACCATACTTGGCAGATAATGCCAAGTCTTGGTGGAGAACGACAGAGGCCAACGAAGGACCGGTGGCCACTTGGGAAATGATGAAGGCGAGGATCCGCGCAACTTACGTTCCTCCGAATGCTACTCTGCATCTAAGGGACGAGCTGAGTAGGCTGAAGCAGACCGGAACCATTCAGGAGTATGTGAATGGGTTTATGGCAAAGAGGATACTTGTCACGGACATGGGGGATATGGATGCGTTCCATGCCTTCATATCAGGTTTGCAAACCTGGGCTCGCGGCGAAGTAATGCGGTGGAACCCGACCAACTACAAAGAAGCGTTGGATGCGGCCATCAAGGTGCATTTCAACGATAACCTGCGAAAGGGGAACACGACAGGGTCAGGATCCACGTTTAGCAAAGGGGCCAAACCAAGGGGAACGTTTAGCAGAGGGAAATTCAAGAAGAGTTTCTCTAAGAATGAGTCCTCGGGGTTCCGGAAAGGCAGATCCGGTGGCCAGCGAGCGAGTACGTGGGGGAGTCAGGCGAAAAGAGACAAACCCACGGATAAGAAGGTCAAGTCATATAGCAGCGTGGGAAACAACATATGCTACAACTGCGGTGAAGCGGGACACTTTTCGAGGGAATGTCCCTACCCGAAGAAGGCTAGAGCCAATATAGCCATCAAGTCGGGTGAAGTCCAAACAAAGGTATGTGATCCAGTCCCTAACTCAAAATTACTCATTACACGAGCAACTTTGGTAGAGAGTCGTTCGCGACATCTACTAGCCCTCCGAGGGAAGCTCGGAGGTAGCTTTGTTAAAATTCTTATTGACACGGGTGCTTCGGATAATTTTGTGGCTGCAGACATAGTCCGGCAAGCCGGACTAACGGTGCAGCGGCTAGGCGAACCAAGGACTATAGAGTTTGTTCAAGGTAGCCAAAGCACCGATGAGGTACTTCGACAAGCGAAAGTCAAAGTGGGGACTTGGAAGGTGGACATGGACTTCACCGTGTTGGACATGGCGGGATTTGACGTGATCTTCGGAATGGACTGGTTCAATCAATTCGTGGTAGCCCTGCATGGACAAGGTAGAAACCTTGTGGTACTGGCGAATGCCCAAGGAAGAAGATCTAGGGTGGAGGCCCAAGATCTAAAGGTAGGGCAAAGCAAGGCCAAAGATTCCTGCTTAAACCTGGTGTCCACGAGAGGACAACTCACTAAAGGAACTAAGGTGGCCTTTTCGTGCTTACTCTCGGTGAAGAGTGACAAAAAGACAGGAATGGAAGAAGTACCTTTAGTGATCCAACGGGTGTTGGACCAATTCCAGGATACCATGCCGGAGGAGCTACCGGCGGGGCTACCCCCAACACGACCGATAGAACATAAGATTGAGCTGGTCGAGGGTGCTGAGGCAGTGGTTCGTCCCCCTTATCGTTTGAACGAAAAAGAACTCAAGGAGCTCAAGTGCCAACTAGAGGAGTTGGTGGACAAAGGGTATGTTAGGTTGAGCAAGTCGCCGTATGGGGCGCCGGTGTTATTTGTGAAAAAGAAAGATGGATCTATGCGCATGTGCATAGACTACCGCTTGCTCAACAAGTATACAAAGAAGAACAAGTACCCTTTGCCAAGGATTGAGGACCTGTTCGATAGGTTGGGAAAGGCAAAATACTTCTCGAGGATTGACCTAAGGTCAGGATACTACCAAATCAGGGTAGCCGAGGAAGATGTCGAGAAGACAACCTGTCGAACGAGGTATGGGAGCTTTGAGTTTCTGGTGATGCCCTTCGGGCTATGTAATGGGCCGGCAACGTTTTCGGCGCTAATGAACCACATCTTTGTACCCTATCTGGATCACTTCGTGGTCGTCTATATCGACGACATCCTGATCTATAGCGAGACGCTAGAGGAGCATGCCGAACATTTGGCGAAGGTGTTTGAGAAACTAAGGGAACACAAGTTGTATGCTAAAGAGAGCAAATGTGACTTTGCTCAACAAGAGGTAAAGTTTCTCGGGCATGTGGTGGGCCAGGACGGGCTCAAGGTGGACCTGGAGAAGGTCCAAGCGATCCAGGAATGGGAGCAACCATCCAATGTACACGAGTTGAGGGCATTCCTGGGGCTATCCAACTACTATCGAAAGTTTATCAGACACTATTCGAGAGTAGCCCTGCCCTTAACGGACTAAACAAGAAAAGGGAAGATGGTGTGGACGGCGGAATGCGAGGCGGCATTCGTCCACCTCAAAGGGAAGTTGAGGAAGGCTCCCGTATTGGCATTACCAGACTTTGGTAAGGACTTTGAGGTAGAAACGGATGCCTCAGACTTTGCGTTGGGCGCAGTTTTGAAGCAAGACAACCATCCGGTAGCGTTCTTCTCGAAGAAGCTGGACAAGGCTCAACGGAAGTGGCCAGCCCACGAGAAGGAATTGTTTGCGGTGGTCAAGGCGCTCAAGGAGTGGCGACACTACCTTGGGAGACACTTCAAGGTTTACACGGACAATGTGGCAACAAAACACTTCTTGTCACAGCCCGACCTAAGAGGGAAACAAGGTCGGTGGGCCAATGCCTTGGCCGAGTTTGATTGCGAAATTCTGTATAAGCCTGGGAAGAGCAACATCGTGGCGGATGCGCTAAGTCGAAAAGCGAGTTTGAGGTTGGCAATATCCAACGCAACAGCAACCTTCTGGGACGATGTGCGGACAGCATATGAGAACGATGGTCTAGCACAGGAAGTGTTGCTGAGGAATCTAGAGGCGCGGGAAGCTCACCAGAGAGGTGAGCTGCCAACGGAAGAGAAAACGGGCTATGCGGAACGCAACGGACTCATTTATTACAAGCAAACGAGGGTGTATGTTCCAGAAGGGGAACTAAGGAAGGTGGCCTTAGAAGAGTGTCATGACGGACCTCTTGCGGGACACGGTGGAGTGCCCAAGACGATGGGCTTACTCAAAAGGAAGTACCATTGGCCAGATATGGCTAAGGACGTCCAAGACTATGTAAAGACATGTCCAACATGTCAGCAGGTAAAAGCCATGACTAAGGCTAGTGGGGGCTTGTTGCAAAGCATCCCAATTCCAGATCACCCGTGGAAATGTTTTACGATGGACTTCATCACGGGACTCCCCCCAAGCGAGGGGTTTGATGCAATATTCGTGGTGGTGGACCGATTTTCGAAAATGGCACATTTCATACCCACCACAACTGAGGTGGATGCGGAAGGTGTGGCGAAGCTGTTCTTTGAGCAAGTGGTTCGAGTGCGGGGAAGACCCGAAGAGATCATCTCAGATCGAGATAAGATCTTCACCAGTAGGTTCTGGAGGACTCTCCTGGAACAGTATCGCACCAAGTTGAAATTCAGCACAGCCTATCACCCACAGACAGGTATGGGGTATTAAGTCAAGTTGTTGGCACTAACACTTCTTGACAGACGGACAAACGGAAAGGGTGAATAGGCAGCTGGAGGATTATTTGCGATGTTATGTCTCGGGAGACCAGACCGATTGGGTAAGTCATTTGGGACTTGCGAAAATGTGTTATAACAACTCACCACATTCGAGTATCGGGGTGAGTCCATGGGAAGTCATCAATGGGCGAGCTATTGAAGGTCCTGTGGAACTCGGCGTGGCCGAGTATCATGGAGAGTTGCCCGCAGTGGAGGCATTCACGGCAGAAAGACTCAGCATTTGGAATCTAGTGAGGGATTCCTTGGAACGGGCTCAACAAAGGCAAACTAAATACGCGAACCAGAAGCGTCGGGATGTAGAGTTCCAAGCTGGGGAGAAGGTGTGGCTGAACACCAAGAACCTCAGAGTACCAAGTGGGATCAGCCGAAAGTTGACCCAAAGGTAAAGATGCATGTATTCCTGTAAATGAATTGATCTTGAGTTCCTTAAGCAGGTTCGCGGGGCCTTACGAGATTGAGGCACGAATCGGTAAAGTGGCTTACCGACTCCGACTTCCTCGAGAGATGGGGAAGATGCACCCAGTGTTCCACGTGAACTTACTCAAGCCGTACTTTGAGGATCCGCTTCGCAAGGACCAAGTGAGACCTTTACCTGAAGTTATCCAAGGGGAAGAGGAATACGAAGTCGAGGCCATCCTCAATGCGCGCAAAAGCAAGCGACCAGGACGCGAGGTGAGAGAGTTCCATGTGAAGTGGAAAGGGTTTCCACACTGCGAAGCAACATAGGAACCGGAGGAGAACCTAGCGAACACTCGAGATCTAGTGGAGGAATTTCTGCAAGGCAGAACTCTATGTACTTATGCAAAATTCAATTAAAAATATCAATTTGCAAAGTTGAGCAAGTGGCATATGTTGGGACCCGAAGGCGTGCCAAAGGTAACCTAATTAGCATGGGTTAGATAGGTCGACCAGGCGTAGGGCACTACGCCCGACTCCCCGCGGGGATGTCGAATCCGTAGACGTATTCTACGGAGGTTGGGTTCGAGTCCCAACCCCCTAGTAAAGCAAGGCTGGGTTCAAGTCCCGACCCCATACTAGGGCGTGGTGAGGTGAGGAGTATAGGGACACCTATATTCCGTTGTCATGGGCTCTTGGCCGGGGAGGCTAACTTAGGCACACCGCTAAGTGGGGGGATGCCCCCGGAGACATGGTCAACAAGTCGTAGGATAAAACGAGATGTTCGATGTGGGCATCGAACTTCTTCTATGGGTGGTGGAGTTGTAAGGAACCGACTCCCCGAGATGTCGTAAGGCTAAAGGATCCCCAAAAGCTTGACCGAAATGACAAAGAGTTCATTGGATGGGACCAAGTCCAGAATCGAGTCAAAGACCGACTCTAGGACCGAGTTCGAGATAGAGTCCGGAATCGAGTCCGAGACCGACTCGGGGACCGAGTTCGAGTCCGAGTTCGAGACCAAGTTCGAGACGGAGTCCGAGATCCGAAATCGGGTCCGAGACCGAGTCCGAGGTCGGGTCCGAGATCGGGTCTGAGATCGAGTCCGAAATCGAGTCCGAGACCGAATCCGAAGTCGGATCCGAAATCGGGTCCGAGATCGAGCTAGAGACTAAGTCCAAATACTAATACGGGTCAAGGGGTGAAAGCCCAAAGCGTGCGTCTCCCAGGGGGGGGGGGCTGCAGGGGGTTCCAAAAGTATAGTAGGGATACTGAGGTCCAGGAACCAGTTTTGAAGGGACTCTCCAGTTGGGCTTCCAAACCGACTTGAGGTTGAGACTGGGACCGAGGGGCCTTGGGTGGGAGTGAGCATGGACTTGGCTGGTGCTGGAGGGGCCATCCAAAGAAGTGCTCAAGAGCAGCTCCCACTCCCGAAAGGGAAACCGACTGCGGTGCTCCCGGCTCAGGTGGAGTGGTGCCCCACTTGAGTACCTTGTGGCTCATTGGTCCTTGCCCTTCCGGGGGCTTGGGCCTTCCCTTCGGGAGGGAAGAGGGGGGGTAGAGGTACCCATACCGGGCCGTTAGGCCACGGTGTTTCGCCCCGACGTCCCGAAGCAAGTGCTGCACCCAAGGCTTGGGATTTAGAGGGTCCCATGATCAAGTCTTGTGGTACCAAGGGGTATTAGGAATCTGGAGGCTTGGTGTGCTTGGCTGCTTGTGCCTGCGGGGAGTGTAGCCGAACCTTAAGTCCAGTCTAACCCGGGGAGGGGGATTGGGAGAGATTTGGGATACTATACATTTGGAACCCCCCCCCCCCCCCCCCCCCCCCCCCCCTTGAGGAACACATGCTTTGGGCTTTCACCCCAAACCTCCCTTAGTATCAGGAGTTAGCCTCTGGGACAAGTTTGAAACTTACTAAATATGAAATGTTCTTAGATTGCAAATTTGGACATGGGACAAACACCATTGTGTTCAGAACAATCTTTACATTCTGTAGATATGCCAAATGAGCAAATCTAGACACTTTCCATAAATAGTATTTGGGACCGAAATGAGACTAACACAAAGGGCATGATAGCGAGGGTGTTTGGCAGATATGGTAAGCTATCATCCAGTGATATTGAGGGACCAATCTCAATACGCAAGGGTTCTTGTCATGCTAGTGCAAAACAAAGCAAAAGAGAACTAAGAGCCAAGTTGAGTATGCTCAGCTAGAAACACATAGGAGTTCCTACTTTATGTCCATTTGCCTAAATACAAGTGCTAAGCCCAGTAAACTAACACTTGAACAAGAGGGGCTGATAAAGGGAATCAGCAATACCGACCTCCTGCCATCTTGGCAGTAAGGAAAGAGTGTCCATAAGGACTGGCCAACAGGTAACTTTCGATACCCGAAGTCACATTCGCGACAAAAATCTAATTGATGAACCAAGGATTTATCTCTAGACAATTTAGAAAATCAATAATGTGAGGAAGAGGATACACATTCAAGATAGTCACTTTATTTAATAGTCAATAATCACTGTAGAAGCGAATACTCTCATCAAGTTTTGTTACAAGATAAAGTTCATATACTTAGGGACTCTATAACGTTTAGATAACATTATTCTTAAATATTTCCTTATTATTTGTGAATAGAATTTTGATCTCTTTTGGTGACCAATGTCGAATAGAAACTTTGATTCAACAGGCATCCCCAATTAAAATAGGATGATATGCTCCAATTTTAGCCCCAAATGATAAATCAAGGTCAAAGAGATAAACATACTTCTTCATGAGTTAATCAACCATTACAACATAAATATCATTGAAGGGATCTAAAGTGGAAATAGAGGAGCAAGATGGAAATATAGTAGGAAGTAATCAGGTGATAAAAGTGATTAAAACTAAGGTTAAAACTGAGGGATAGGGTAAAATAAAAATAAGAGAAATAGAAAAATGATAAGGGAAGTATGAAATAAGTAGGAGAAATCTCAAAGTCCCATTTGGTATGATTGTACCACAACCAATCCATACCAAAGATGAGGTCAAAATTTTAACTTAGCACCACTTTTAATGATTAAATCTCAAGCTTGAGATCACCTATACATACAACTAAATCCACATCATTCTATACATATATATATGTATGGCCATTACTATAGAGAATGAAAATTAACTTTACTACACAATGTAAATGTAAATGGTAATATATGGCAATAGGCCAAGCAATATAAGATAAACTCAAGCTTATATCAATCAACATAAAAAAAATAATAAACTTTTTGTTATAAAAATCCTTAAAAGTAAATATTAAATGAATTAGTGTTGAATGAACCTCTTGATAATGCTCCTAAAAGAAGGATGGAAAGGTCAATAATTTATTCACACAAGAACTCTTCATTATTCATATAATTTTTTGTTTCCCAAAAGAATCTTTATATTAAAACCTTCCATCATATCAACATTAATAAAACATTGTTGACACTAAAGCTTCCAACCAAGAAATGGAAGATATTAATCAACTTCATTACATACTTATCAACAAATATCACAGCTACAACCATGTCCTCACCTTTGTCTTTGAACACAGGCAGTAATAGCATTAACTTCCATCAAAACAGAATCATCTCCCAAAAAAAATAGAGTTAAAGGATGTGTAGTAAGAGTGATATCTCATAATGTTGTGCTAGTCAAAAAGTATAATTAAAGGTGGTTAAACCAAATGCACGCACAAATCCCATAAAATCTTGATAAAATAGTACCCACAACATTTTTTGATTTGATCCATTCTAATATATTTAGCTCCACACAAAAGAAGAGACTCTAAAAATAAATGCCAAATTGTATTACTAACTCACATGATTGCCTAATCCATTGCTATCATGTAAATCTTCTCCTTGAAGCAAAATGCAAGCTAGTTCATGCCATCAAGTGGATTGGAGTGTGTCCATTCTGCTGATTACCAAAGAGAAGGCCACTGCGCCAATCCATTTCTCACAAACTCTAGCTAGCTCTGTTCAAAATTTTGAAAAACAATGTGGAATGTTCTTTACATCTACAGAATCTGGTCCAGTATACAGAGTCCGGGGTTCCTCTCAACTGGTTCTTTCTATCCATCTCCAAGCAATTCCTTGGTTCCAAGCAGAGAATTCTCGCGGAGCGTCCCAGAGTGACATCGTGGCAATGTCTCGCGCCTGGGATCTCCCACCCAATACCTTTGGCGCCGCCTACGCCCAGTTCATGGGATCCAGGAACTTCAGCCCCGACGATCGCCCTCCAGTTCGATTTCTAGAGTCCGAGCTACGCGAGCCCGGTGAGTTCACGACTTTTGGCACGTTTGGCCTTTTTGGCCTACCCACCTGCGCACCTGGACGAAGATCTGGAAGACGTTCGCAGCAAGTGGGGCATCATTCCTGCGCCGGCGCTACGAAAAAAATAGTTTTTCCGAGCCTCCGCAACTCGTCAACTTCGCCCAAGCTCCAGTGAGCCTCTTGAGCTTTGGTATAACAGCCGAAGAAACTTGCCTGTGCACGAGTGGAAAAGCCATTAGAACCGGATCACAAGAGCTCAGGTACTTACATCCTGCTCGGATCAGGTCTCTGAGAAGCCAATGTTCCAGAAGCCTTCCGGTGTCGAGGGAGGAACGTACTTATACCGATGCCTTGACACCTGATTGTGATGCTCACACCGCGAATTCCCGTTGCCATCGCCTGGGAGTTCCACTGCGTCGTAGAACTTCTTGCACTGCTTGCATTCCACGCCTTTGAGTGCTTCCCTGTCGGCCTTCTTCCGCACCGGCTCGTTGAACTTGTACTTTGGCAGCTGAGCACCCGACTTACCAGGCGCAATCCACTCCTTTCCTGGAGACTTAGCAGAATTCGCGCCTCTACTAGTCCAGTCTCTCCCTGGAGAGTTTAGTGTCTCCACCGCATCACTATGATCTTCAGCTCCGCCTGGTTGCTCGATGTGGTTCTCCCACTCGATTCCCAACGTATCCGGCACGAAATGGACTGTTTCTTCAGCACGCGGCTTCGATTTCTCAGCCGCGATTTTCTTCATGGCGATCTCTTGAGGCGTGTTCAGGAAATCATCGTGAGGATCTCTGCCACCATCGTTTTCGGCCCTGGTGCTCCTCCACTTGTCCTTAGAACTGGAGGTGGTGAAGAAGTCTTTGAGCGTGCCTTTTTGCTTCCTTCTATCCGCGATGGGAGTGGCATCCTTGTACCCGAAAACCTCAATCCTTGCTTCTGCTTTAGCTTCAACGACCAAGTCTTCTTTTAGCTTGCGAGCATCGCTAACTCTTCCAGGTCCTGATGCTACTGCCTCATTCTCCTTGCTACCACCAATCCCAGATACTAGAAGTTCTTTGCTATGCCCATCCGAGAATTCCTTCTGGTGGCCTGTCATTTCCTTCTCTTTGGACCGGAGACTCTCGATCCCAGATGCCACTGCTTGCTGGCGAAGCATCGAATCGTACTTCATTTTCAAGCTACTGTACCTCGAATTCATGCTGCGGAAAGCCACTCTCTTGGTCTCCTGATCCTCCAGAAGCTCGTCACGCTTCCTCTTCAAGCTTCTCACTTTGGCATCCAGATCCCTATTTTCCTGCTCAAGCTTTGCCACGGCAGCATCCCTCTCGGCCACAAGAGCCTCCTTCTCCCGTGCCAGAGCATCCCGCTCCGCCACAAGAATTTCCCTCTCCCGTTGCCATCGCCGCTCCGCCTCCTCCCAATCTCGCCTCAGATCCGCAGTCTCCGCCTCGTGCCGCTGGATTATCGACTGCTGCCAAGCCGGGTAGAGATTCTGCGAGAAGACGGCCTCCAGATGCTCAATGTGCTCCTTCGTCTGGCAGATCGAGGCCAGAAACAAGGTACACATGCGCTCCAGGTGCTTACCCCCAGCGCCGTGCTCTTCATCCGGCGCCATCGCTGCGCCAGAGCAAGCCGCCATAGCCTAGGGCTCCACTTTCCCTCCCGTTTTAAAACTTTGCCCTAAAAAGGTCGAGAGCTCGAATCCGGGGAATTCTCATCATTCTTCCTGGAAGATCACTGCAAAGAGAGAAGAGAATTTTCTTAGAATCGACCATAGCCCATGGATCCAAGTTTGAGCCTGTGCTGCAATACCCTAGCGGGAGGGACGCGATTCTTAGCCGCCTTGGCTTGCGATTTCTGCCACCATAGCTCGTCCTCGTAGCTATACTTCCCCTCGCTCTCGGGCAGCTTCGAGTTATGATCGCCCTTGGACGAAGAAGAATTCTCGGCAGCAGATCTCAATGGCTGGAGCTCAGGCACAGGGCTCAAATTCTCCACCGCCGAGGTAGCAGCAGCTTCCGGAGAAAACGCTGGGTTCCAGGTGAGCGCATTGTGCTCGGGAGGAGAGAATCCAAGAGAGCTTGGCGGCCAGAGTCCCGGATTGAAATCCCCCAGCGGCGGCCATGGGTTTCGCCCGAATTGCGGGTGCCACAGCGGAGGATCCAGGCCCCCAAATGGCCGCCTGGATGGATCATCCATGGCAGCCGCGTCGATCTTGCCGAGATGCATCTTGAGGAGGCGGAGCTCCTGGGCCAGGGCGTCGCGCTCTCTCATCAATCCCTGCTTCTCCTGGAGCCATAGCTTCTCGGCGCTGACCCTGGCCTGGAGGAGCCCTTGCTTCTCCTGGAACCACATTTGCTCCGCGATCTTCCTCTCCTGCATCATCGCGTGCCTCTCCTGGAGCCACTTCTGGAGCGATTCCTGGTGCGCCAGCCGCAGCGCCGCCAGCGCCGCCTCCGATTCCTTGACAAACGCCGGGTAGACCCGGCTGGAGAACAGCATCTCCAGGTGCTCCATCTGCTTCTTCGTCTGCGCCATGGATGCGTAGAAGAGACTATACATCCCACCGAGCTTGTGCGCGACGCCTCCATCCCCGTCGCCCCTGAAACCATCGGACACATCCGCCATCGCCACAACGAACTCTGAAGAACCCTAGCAATCCAAATTCCCGCCAAAAGAGAGGATATTCTGGTTTAAATCGCGTCTCGGGCTCGATTCCTGGGACACGGCACTTCTTCGCTATCATTGTGTCACCTCGAATTCCAGGAGCCTCTTCGTCTCATCGTCATCCGACACTTTGTTCCTCGCCATTCTCCCGAGGAAGAAGGGGCCGGGCGAGACCTTGGCTTCCACGTACACCTTGAGGAGCGCGTTGTAGAGCTTGGCGTCGCCATAGAGACCAAACAAGCTCATGAGCTTCTCGGCCCCCTCGACGTCCCTCTTGCTCGCAAACACCGGCATCATCCCCAGCACCATCTCATAGTCCGGCTCGATCCTCTTGTCCACAACGTACTCCATCCCTTCCCGGAGCTTCTCCAGAGCTTTCTCCGGCTCGTCCCTCGCAAGGTAGCCCGATACCAGATGGTTGAAGGGAGCAAACCACGGGAATGAGAGCTCCAGCCTCAGCTTCTTCATCGTCAGCTCGGCCTTCTCCATCATCCCGTGCTTGGCGTAAACTCCGATCATCGCGCAGTATGGCTTCTGGATGGCCTTCTTCCGCGTCTTGAGCACCTGGTTGAGTACGTCCTCGGCTCTAGAGATCTTCCCGAGAATCCCAAACGCGTTGATGGCCGCTACAAATCTCCCTGCTAGAGTCCAGCTCTCTTTGTGGATCATGCTCCACAGCTTCTCGACCATGTCCGGCTTTCCCAAGTAGGCGTACACCACCATCATGTCCGACCGTGTGGCGTTCCTCACTTTCTCGTCGTGAACATCTATCTTCTTGAGCGCTGCCTCGGCTGCTTCTTCGAGACCATCGATCGCCCCGATCCTGTTCCGGTACTTGAAGAGCAGGAGATACGTAAGAGGATTCGGTTGCCCGCCGGAAGCCACTAGATCTTGGTAGAGCTGCAAAACTTCGCGGTGCCTGTTCCTCCGGAGGAAGAGTATCATCATCATGTTGCAGGCCCTTGCGTTGTTGAGCTTGAGCGCTGTATGCCACGCCTCCGCCTTTAGCATCACATTACTCCTGGACATGGAGGCGATCAAGGCTGTCGAGACCTCCTCCGTCTTGAGCTCAGCAGGAACTCGGTCGTAAATTCGCTCGGCTTTGATAGGACTCGCGTAGCGGCACGTCAACTTTATCTGGAGTGCGTAGTCTCTGGGAGTGACTGTGAATGGCTTGTCATCAACAATCCAGTTGATGATCTGCGCAAAGAAAAAAAGCAATCGATCACAAAAAAAACTTTTTTTTTCTACGATCTCGTACCTGTAGTGCTCGGATCTGGCGCCGGATGTAGCACAGCTTGTGACAAATGCTGATGAGAGCTTCTTTCGACACCAGGTTTCCTCGAGAAATCCACGCGTGGATGATCTTGAGAGCCCGGGTCGGGCTCGCCTCCACCTTCTTCCACAGCCGATTGAACTGCTCAGGGTCCATCTCGTCGTCATCCATGGTCCGGAATTTCATCCGCATTATCGGATCATCGTCCAGCTCGTTCTTGATTGCCGCCTTCTTCTTCACCTGCACGGCCTGCGAGAAATTCCGGGCAGCGAATCCACCCAAGCCCGACGCCGATGATTCACAGCTTCCCAATCCCACGCTCTTCGCCGCATTCAAGCAAGGAATCGTCGTGCCGGGAGATCCAAAGTGCCTGGCACAGCGCCCGGTGAGACGAGTTATCTGCATTCTAGCGCATTCCACCGCATTACCTCTGGATCGCTGCTTGCCGGCACGCCCGTAGCAATGCCCTCCCGATCACTGCTCGCCCAATGCCCATGGAATGATCGATAAACCCTAACTCATCCCAGCCGTTAAAGTGCTCATCATATCCCTGCCGTTGATTCGCTTAGAACCCTAGGAGGGTCTCGCCCTAATCTTTGGAGGCGCTGCGCCATGGCGGACAAGCAGAATCCCATGCGGGAGATCAAGGTGCAGAAGCTCGTCCTCAACATCTCCGTCGGCGAGAGCGGCGATCGGCTGACAAGAGCCGCCAAGGTTTGCGATCATCCTCATCTTTTCACAGAAATTCCTCTCGATCTGCCGCATTTTCTCCACCCCTAGGTCCTGGAGCAGCTCAGCGGACAGCAGCCAGTGTTCTCCAAGGCGAGATTCACTGTCCGCTCGTTCGGCATCCGGCGAAACGAGAAGATCGCGTGCTACGTGACGGTGAGGGGCGACAAGGCGATGCAGCTCCTGGAGAGCGGCCTCAAGGTCAAGGAATACGAGCTGCTGCGCCGGAACTTCAGCGACACCGGCTGCTTTGGATTTGGCATCCAGGAGCACATCGATCTCGGCATCAAGTAAGAAGTTCTTCGTCTTCCTCTTCTCGAGAACTTTTGCTAAGTTTTGGGCTTTTTGTCTCAGGTATGATCCATCCACTGGGATTTACGGGATGGATTTCTTCGTGGTGCTCGAGCGGCCTGGATACCGCGTCGCGAGGAGGAGACGATGCAAATCCAAGGTCGGACACAAGCAGCGGGTGACCAAGGAGGACGCCATGAAGTGGTTCCAGCTCAAGTACGAGGGTGTGATCCTTAACAAGTCCCAGGCAATCTGAGATCATCGTGATGGACTTTCTTTTTTGTTCTATCAAAAGCTTTAGGGTTCTTGGAGCTCGGGTTTACGCTGAATATATAAAAGCGTGTTAACCACTTGGACTTAGGTCTTTGACCAGAAGTTTGACCGAGATGTAGACCGTTGACGAGGAACGGTTGGGATGGAAATGGAAAGTGGTGATAACGATAACGATGAATCTGTCAACTTTCCTGATAGTTCTTTGTCTTTTGCTATTATACATTGGCAAAAGAGCAAGGACTCTTTTGTGGTGTTATCTATCTTGGTTCGGACTAGACGTTTCCATATTTTAAAGAGAAAGCTCGAAGTTTTCCGCGAATGCTACATTGAGAAAGGCCAAGTCCAGTACACAAAAATTGGATGCTAAGAAGGGTCCACAAACCAAATCAAATCCGACCTAAGAACTTACAGTCTTAGTGCCTTCTACACTTTACACTTTTGTGGCGTCAAGAAAAGCAAAAGATGCCAACATTCATGAGCTCAAATCAAATGGGGATGCTTCACCAAACAAGGCTATTCACACCTAGACCCTCTTTGTCAAGAAAGAAAATGGCAACTTCCGTGTAGTAACTACTGGAAAAGAAATTTTACATTTCTTATTACCTTCATCGTACAGTTGCCAAGCAATCCAGATTGGAAGGAACCATTCCTAAACAAAACATAAATGCATGATCGTCCATGGATCTTTTCTATACATTTACAATGCTTCTATCCCTTGCAGCGGCTGGCCACAAGCAAAAAGCCTGTGTACTATGCTTGTTTTTCCTGTAATGTAACCATTCATGGCTGTCTTGAGTCAGGGACAAGATGAGGCATGCAAAGATTAGGTTAAAAAAGAAGAAAAGAGCGTGATCGATGTGATGTGATAGACTGCTACCTTACTACATCATCTGGCTGAGATGGTTGTACGGAAGTAGGAATCCAAACCGGACATCCAAATTGCTACAATCCTTTCAAAGCTGGCAACCATTGATACCCATCACATGGGCCCAATCCCCGTATGCTGCCAGGCATGGGTCTCGGCGCGCTGGTACTTTTGGCCATTGGCCATTTCTACCCCAATATAAAGACCAAGTGTTTGAAGCTCACCCAAAGCTAGTAGAGTCCATCTTCTCTTTGGTCCTCACTCTCACAATTTCCCCCTTCCCTGTTCTTCCCATTTCCCCTTCTCTCTCTCTCCTCTCACTCTCTCAATTCCTTGCATTTCCATCCATTTGCATGGTTTGTGACGCGCATTGCGCTGCTGGGACTGCTCTGCAAAGTTTGGTTTGCTAGGATTTGAGGTTGTAGAAGTGTAGAAAAGATAGAACAATCTCTTTCTCTTTCTTGTGATTTCCATAGAGCCTGCTTACCAGAGAGCTTAACTGCGAGAGAGAAATTTGTCCAGAGAGACCGGTCTATGATACAGCACGGCGACTGGCTTTACTTTTGAAAGGAGCAGTGATTTTGCTACTGTCTCCCGAGGAGTAGGCTGTTCTTGGCTGTTTGAATTGCTGGGATCTTCCATTCGAGTCGAGGTGTTGTTGTATTTTTTTTTCCATGCAACTCCCTCAAGACTGACTCTTAGATCTGGTAGTAGAAGCAGGAGAGATAAAAGCGAGCACAGAGATCAAACAAGAAAAAGGAACTTAGATTCACGTAGTTTGTCTGCTTGATTAATTACTCATTCATAGTCTCTTCCCTTTTCTCTTCATCCCTTTAAGCTATCTAGTGAGGACCAAAGGAATGGACTTGGAGCACTCCTCTCCAGCAAACATGTCGTAAGTTTCTTTTTCTTCTTTGCAAAAACTAATGGTTCTTTCCAACGCAGTCCCCGGAAGAAGTACTCTACACACTTCCTTATGTCCTTTGCTGCTTTTGATAGTTGCCGGAAACCTCCTGCCAACATCGATCTAAGGTAACACCAGCTCTTCCAGAGCTTGTTTGGACTGAGCTCTCTATAACAGGGAGATAAACTCCGAGGTTTCAGTAGAGGAGGACATTCCGGAATGGAGACGGAGAGCGTCGACTCCCTCTCCAAAGAATGGAAATCGCAGGAAAAATCGTCTTTCACACAGTTTGTCGGCTTCGTTTCGTTCTCAGGGGAAAGAACACTGCTCGAACCGGGAAGAGCATGTCTCGACATTCCCCACGAAGAAGAGGGTGGCGAAAGATGCTACTGTGAAGGTAAGAGTGTGTTTAGTTCAGATGGAGCTCGCTTAACTTTGGATGATTTGATTTGCAGCTCGACCAGCATCCGGTAGAACCCGAAGGTGTGTTTCCAGGATGTTTAGTTTACACGCTCTTCATACGTGTTTTGATGGCAGGGTCTAATCCTCGCCGTCTGGACTACAAATTTCGACACAAACTCACACCTCTGGAAGTTGTCAAGGTTGATAACGAGATCAAGAGAGGAAACTTTAGCGCTTCTCCAGGTAAAAATTCTCAGCAAAAGTGCTCGAAACTCATGTGTAGAACTTTGATTCTTCTCCAGGAGCATCTGATAGTGAAACTTCGACTGAGCTTTCGGACCAGAAAATAGATCTGGACACTTTGTTCGTGATAGAAAAGAGCCCGGTCCTCCCGATGCCTACGGCTCCAACACTAGAAGAGATCGAGAAAGACATGAAGGTGGGAGGAGGAACATCAGGCTTCTTGACATGCCAGGACGTGGAGAAATCCATCCTGACCGTGACCGAGGAGCTCGGTTCTAGCAGTAGTATCAGTCCAAGAGAGCAATGGCCGGATGGAGAAGACAAGGTTGCGTCCAAGCACATCCTGTCGCTGCTCCAAAGAAAGCCTTCAGACGAAGAACACCTCAAGGAGGAGAACGTAGAAAGTTGCAAGAAGGATCTCGCCGGCGAGCTCATCTCCCAAGTTCCCATCCTTTCGAATCTGGAAGAGATGCTCAAGATAGCCAACTCCGACTCCAAACGCGACGCGAGCTTCGGGAAGCGCCGGTTGATGTACACCGACACGATCGACTCCATGCGAACTGCGGTGAAACCATCCAAGCACGACAACATAGTAGCTCCAGGAAAATGCGAGAGTTTTAGTCCAGCCACCACCTTGTGGCAAACAGCGCAACCATTCCAGCAGCAGCAGCAGCATTGGGAGACCAAGCTTCCTCCTCCTCTTGGTGGCTTACTGCGGCCACCATCGCTAAACTACTCGGCTCCTCCAAATACTTTCCTCCACACCCGGCCAGTGGCAGCAGGGATGGGGGAAACTCCTCTAGTTCCTCAGGCTCTACAGGCCCTCCAGCGGCTCGTGGATCATCAGCTCCACATCCTCAACAGCATCCCGGGCGAGGTTACTCCAGGGATGCTGCATCAGAGATTGAGTCGGAGTGTTTTGGGTTATCCGGCCACGGGAACTCACCTCCTCCTTGCAACTTCTGGTGCTCCAGCGTATAGATTTGCATGAGCTCTATTCTAACTTGGTGAATCAACTTATGCACAGAACTTTGTTCTTTTAAGATTTAATTAAGCTTTCCTATTTATTTATCCTTTTTACTATATTTACATGTTACATTTGGAATTTAAAATATTGTTTGAGGAAACAATCATCATTAAAATTACTCATCCACCTATATTTAATTACAGTTGACTAGTCAAACAAAAAAATATATTAATCAATCCTGGAGAATAGAATATTCTCAAAACCCCACCTAGATGCTCTCTTCTCTCTCTCTAGTCTCCACCTTCTTGGCTGGAAGATTGATCCGCCTCAGCAGCTCTAGCGATTCATCGTTTGGCCTCACGCCCGCTGCCAGCATCCGTCCATCAAACCCAAACACTGGAACTTCTGCCTTGATGTACGCCTTGAGCAGCCAGTTGTAAACCTCGACGTCGGACCCTTGTCTCTCACGCTTGAGATCGCGAACAATGCTCTCGGCCCGCGAGAAATCCCCCTGCTCGGCCAAAACTCGCAGCACCAGCAGCGTGGTGGCACGCAGCGGCTTGGGATGCCCCAGCAAGCTCCGATCCCACGCCTTTCCATACTGTATCAGCGCGTTGCTGTGATCCCTGGCGTCGATGTAGCCCGCCACCATCGCGTGATAGATCGCGGGATGGCACTCAAACCCGGCCCGGAAGAGCTGCTTGTAGAGCTCGTTTGCCTTCTCCATGCGCCCGTTGCTCGCGTACACGGCGATCATGGCTCGATACGACTGGATGTTGAGAGTGAACTTGTTGCCAATCTCGTTGAACAGCCTCTCGGCGCGCTCCACCTCTCCCAGCTGCCTGTATGCATCCAGCAAGCAGTTGTAGCTGCTGGACGAGAACTTCTTGAACGTCTTGAGGAGGATGGAGCGTAAGTTCTCGATGGCCGTCAGGTCTCGCAGCAGCGTGTAGATCCGCAGCATGCACTCGTAGATGAAGAGCGGCTGCCTGGACGTGAGCTGCTCATCCAGAAACTTTCGTACCTCGGCCTCGATCCCGTCAAAGCCACCGATCTTCTGCTTGGCTCGCAGCACGATGAGGTACGTGTGAGCGTCGGGAGCTACGCCGAGAGAGCTGAGCTCGTCATACATGGCGCGGACCTTGTCGTCCTCGTTCTTGCGCTTGTACATGTCGAGCATGATGTTGTAAGGCTCGACGCGAGTGATCAAGTTGAGGCTCTTCATCTCGCTCATGGTGTCCTCGGCGGCGGGGATGGCGTGCCATCTCGCGAAGACTTGGAGCATCGCGGTGTAGGCGGCCTCGGATCTCAGCTCCGCCGGCATCTCCCAGAAGCACCTGGTCGCTTGGAACTTGGAGATCCGGCCAACCAGCTCCAGAAGAAGGACGTGGTCCGACTCCTCGATCTCGAAAACTTTATTCCTGATCATCCAGTCGCATATCTACAAGACAAGAAGAAGAAATTGTCAAAAGGACGAGAAAGAGAAGAAGAAAAATCAAGAAGAGCAAGAGAAGCAAATAACAAGGACAAGAAAGAGAAGCAAAGAAGAAGAAACATCGAAAGGACGAGGCAAAGAAGGAGAAGAAACAACAAAACTGACGAGCGAGAGAACCAAAGAAGAAGAGGAAACGTAGCAAGAGAAGCAAAGAAGACGAAGAAAAATCAAGAGGACGTGCAAGAGAAGCAAAGAAGAAGAAGAAATATCAAGATGACGAGCAAGAGAAGCAAAGAAGAAGAAGAAAAATCAAGAGGACGAGCAAGACAAGAAGAAGAAGAACGAAAACTCTGTTCTAGGAACTTACTTCGCGAGCCTGGCCAAACTTCGCAGTGATCCGGAGCTTGTAGATGACGTTGAGCAAGTGCTTCTTCTCCATCTTGACGCTTTGCATGTACTCTTGGACGATGGGAAGAACGCTCCTGCGGAAAGAGATCTTCGCGACGCTCTGCCACAGCCGCAGCCACGTCGTGTCGTGGTACTCGAAACGAATCTCATGGATCCCTCTCCGGAACGCCAGTCTCGCCGCGGCATTCTTCCGATCGATCGCAGAGGTGACACTGCTGGAGGGTTGTGACACTACCCTGCAGCGGCGCGGATTCTATGAATGAAAATCCTCGCATTTTCAGTGCGCTCGATCGACCATTCGCGGCCTACCTGGAGAGAAGCGAAGCCGCGCCTCGAGCTCCTCCTCGCAACGCTGCGCTCATTCTATAAACCCTAGAGACCGGGCTAGGGTTTAAGCGGCAATGCGCAGGGCTCTTCGCCTGGGACGAAGTGCCGCAGTGATCCACAGGTAACATAGACTCGCTTCTGCGCTCTTGATGCGATTCTTGCCCCGGCAGGAACGATTTCTTGGTTTTCCAGCCGAAATCTGGCCTCGCGCGCGCGCATTCCACGCTGCTGCTGCATCGATCGCCGGGATTCCAGTGTAATATCAAGAATGTGGGACTCCGGATGCTCCAATCCAGGCGCTATGTGTCCGAGACCGAGGAAGAGGAGGAGGAATCGCCAGACGGCGATGACGATTTGGATGAGAATCAAGAATGGCCGACGGCGGAATTGCCCGGCGATTGCGTGGATGACCAGGTTCTCATCCTCTGGGAGCCCAACGCGGAGGACACTTACGTGCAAACTCTCGCCCCCCTGTGGAAGAGAATCCTGCGAGCGCTTCCACAGAGCCAGCACAACGTGGTGGAGATGATCCAGGAGTGGAGTGCCAGTGATTCGCGCTACTTCCGTGCTTACAACAGCGATCGCTTGAGGAGCTATCTAAGAGTTATCATCGCAAGGCTGCGACGAAGAAGCCGGTTCTTGCAAGCTCTACAGGTGAGCTCTCGGATTTATTTTTTTCTTTCTTCTCGGTTTCTTCTACAACGTGTTTTCTCTTCACGCAGATATCAAACTGGATGTTTCACGACAGGAGATTCACAGTCGCTACGCAAGATCTCGTGATGCGTTTGTACCTGACGAGTCGATCTGGGCTTTTCGAGGAGGCCGAGAAGATCCTAGCGGAAGTTCACTTCACGCAGCGCAACGAATGGGCATACTTGGCGCTGCTCTCCGGGTATGCTAGCAGGAGGCACGTAACGAGAGCCGAGAAGCTGTGGAGGAGGATGAAAGAACGAGGATTGACGAAGAGCCCGCACGGCTACAACAACATGCTCATCATGTACAAGCGGAAGAAGCTCCACTCCAGGCTCCGCCAGCTCTTCGTGGAGATGGTGCTCTCCGGAGTAGTTCCCGATGCCACGACTTTTCTGGTGATTCTCAGCGCTCGAGAACAGATTGGTGGCTTCCAGGGGATCGAGAAGCGAGCTCGTCATGCCATGGCGAACTTGGAGATTCTAAATCTCCCGTGGTTCACCATGGAGGTGGTGATGCGAGTCTACGGCTTCCTCGGTGACTTGGAAGGGGGTGGAAAGGATGTGGAAGAGAGTCCAGCGGAGGTCCAGCCTCCATCACACGTCCTTCTTGTGTGCGATAGAGGCCTTCAGCATGGCCGGGGCGATGGGAACTTCCGAGGCCATTTTCCAGAAGACGGGAAACGAGACCAAGGACTCTGATCTTCAGCGGCACTACGTGATGATCGAGGCCTACTGCCGGGAAGGGATGACAGGCAAGGCTCAAGGATTGCTGAGAAAGCTGATTGCCAAGGGTCGGTCTCCAGCACCGTTTGCTTTCAACTCCATCATCCAGTGCTTCCTGAAGGACAAGCAACTCGACCGAGCTCTGGAGCTGTTCTACGTTTCCTTGAACCGGTTTGGGACAAGGCAGACATTGGCTCTGGGACCGTCCATTCTGGGAATCATGGAAGTATACGCTAAAGCCGGAGACGTGAACGCTGCCGAGCAGATCGTCCACAAGTGCCAAGAGTGCCACTACTTTTCGGACGTGAGGCTGTACAACGCACTGCTCAAGGTGTATCTCAACTCTCAAGTCCCAGCAACGGGCATTGAAGATCGTTTCAGGGATTGCCTGATGCAAGGTGACACTGAATCGCTAGAGCTGCTGAGGAAGGCATTTTAGGGGTCCGCCAAGCTGTAATGAATACATCTAAAATATCTAAGATATTCTCTAATCTGACAGCTACCCTTAAACTTTCTCTAACAAATTTCTCTTATACCTAAGTCAAACGCAAATGGGAATCTTTTCTTGTTTGTATTTTCTCCATTGATATTTATTTATATGTACAATGCTCATGGAGGGTCTTGAGAACTTTGCTCACTCATTGGCCAACTCTTTCTTTTCAGATTAGAATTTAAACTTGTCACTCCATTGCATACTCCTCTCTTATCCACTACAGCTTTAAGGATACCTGGCCACCTTGGACAAACAATCTCCACTTCAAACAGCCTTTCCAACCATCACATTTTATATTTTTTAATCTTATACAATGCCATGTTTGATGCTTTGCTCAAGTGCACCTTAATCTTGGCCTATAAAACAAACTCACACAGTGAAGAAACTCATAACTTTAAATTTTCCTCTTAGTTTCTATGAAGTAGCTTTTAGTTGTTTGTGAGATGAAAAAAGAAGATATGCTAGCTCAAGTTCTCTTCTTGATATTGTTCAACAAAATATACTAGATTGGAATTGAATCTTCAACATTACCAACTTTTTATGGTTTCATGAGTGATAAAGCACAAATAAATTGGTGAGCTATTAAAGCCATTTACAATGGTGGTCTAGGCAAAATTATAGTTAGTTGTAAGAGGAGTTTCCCTTTCCACTGGGTGCAAAGTTTACATAAGTATATAGAGAAATATATTTAAGTAAAATACTGTGATAAGCATAAGCAATTATGTTTGAATTAAAAGTTGCAAACACTTTGAAGGATGTAGAGAAGTAATACAAATTCATTTTATTATAATGATTAAAAATAAATTCTTATAAAAAGCAAAACTACAAATTTGTCTAATATAGTAGTTTATTTGTTTATAAACTAAGGGACATTAATTTCTCAGGTGAACAAGCTAGTTCATTTCAATGTTTTTATTAATTCTTTCTCTCTTATAAATAAGTTTTGAAACAAATGTTGCCCAAGTGCCTAATAAGTCTTACAAAATTTTATTATGCAATTTAGTTATTAAAAATAAGTAACACATCTTTCTAATCCCAAACTCACTATAGAATTGACTTTAAATTATTTTGGAGTACAATCTCTAGCAAAATTAATTAAGAAACTTGAAACTGTCATAATAAAATAATGTGCAAGTCAGTTGATATAATTGGTAAATTAACATCGTCTTAAGTATGAGTATATATAACCAGATCAGTGTTCCTAGGCAACTAAGAGCAATAGTCCTTCTAGGTTAAAGAATAAAAGATATATAAAATTGACTAAGCTATACTTTAATTTGAAGTAAAATCTACTATCAAGTGTTTTATTTCGATTGGAGGAAAATGTGGTAAGTAAGCTATTAGAGCAATTTTATGCACTCAACCTTTTTTTTTTTAGAGATAATGTCAATATAAAGACCCTCCACAACATTTTAATTAGGTTATTTGATTTTATTCAATAAAAGCTCTTTACATATGGTTTGTTGCAATATAGGTTATCCAAAAATTAGAGCACATACCACATATTTGACAATTAAATAAGGGATGAACTTGGCAAATTTGGACAATGGTTTAGAATTTGAAAATTTTAATAGTCCTAATTTAATCATTGCTATTGCATTATTAATATTGTGCTAAAATATATATTGAATATAATGTATTTATTTATAGATATTTCTAGAGATTATCACAGTTTTTCTAACTGAGTTTAAGTATATCT
Organism: Selaginella moellendorffii; assembly: GCF_000143415.4. Taxonomy (NCBI): domain Eukaryota; kingdom Viridiplantae; phylum Streptophyta; class Lycopodiopsida; order Selaginellales; family Selaginellaceae; genus Selaginella; species Selaginella moellendorffii. Next base: position 843,830 of record NW_003314315.1, read on the forward strand.
TACAATTAGCTTATGCTATAAAGTTCATATGTATAGTATTTTTTAAGATATTTTTATTTTATTTTATTAAAATAATACAATTTAGAATATTTATTTATTTATATAAATCTATATAGATATTTTAAATTAATCTTTAGCGATTAAGAATATTAAAGACTAAAAGCATAACAATACTATTTAGAACTTATTATTTTTTTTTACATGATATGGATTTTATTTTAGTTGGTAATCTAAATATAACACTGATAATTATTGATGAAAATTCATGTGAATCAGAATGTTAATGAAGTTTGAACATTTAAATAATTTGCTAAGCGTTGCATATAGAAATGCTTGGTTTACTTAATACTAGTGCTATTCCTACTTATTAATCCAATTCATCAAATAAAAGTTTATAATTATAACCATGTTTATAATTTATAAACACAAGATTAATCTAAATGAATAACAACAGTAGAATATCCTAGAATATCCAAGTATATTCTAGGTATAGTTTAGGTATTGGAGAGCTAGACAAAGCCAAGGAACTCAAAGCCCAAAAGTGTTGCTTGGGTCTTGTTGCTGGCTGTTTGCCAAGAGATTCACAAAGATCCCTAGTGTGGAGCTCAAGCTACCTAGAGACTCTCAGCACTAGGGTTCGTGTATGGTTGAATTTTTATGTGTTGATTAGCCAGAATTATATTAACTTAATTTTGTTACCATTAAGATAGGGCTTGCATTCTTTCTATCAGTTATGAAGAGGCTACAAGAGTATGGGGACTGAAGTTTTGCAACACTTAACATCACCACCAAAGAAAAGCACAAGAAGGTGAAGTTGTTATACGATTCTTTGCTACTGGAAAATAAACCTATGCTAGTGTTAGACATGGACAAGACATTAATCTATGCCCACAAAGCCACAATGTCCTCTTCAATGGGAAAACTATTCCACTTAAGCACTACCTTGTTGCAAAGAGGTTAAGTGTGAATAACTTTTTAAAAGAGATGAGTAAGATATATGAAATTGTGGTTTTTACTCAAGCAATGAAGCCATATGTAGACAAAATCTTGGATAGGCTTGACCCAGTTGGGAATATTTTTCATCATCTATACAAAGATTTATGCTTGCTTAAGGAAGTCAGAGGGAAAAAGCTTGTAAAAAATCTTTTGAGACTAGGGTAGGACCTCAAACACACAGTGATTGTGGACAACAAGTCAAAATCCTTTTGCTTGTAGCTTAACAATGGAATTGTCATTCGTGCATTCAAAAATAAGAAAGGGCATAAGTATTATGAATTGAAGACGATAAGCAATTTTCTTAAGAAAATTGTAAGTATTGAAGATGTAACACAAGCATTGGAGAAGCTAAAATGTTAGAAAAAAAAAAGAAACTCATGTAAAGATATAGCTCTACTGTTTATGCTGTAACACTGCTCACTCTAAATCGATTGTGCATTGTTTCCCTCATGAAAACAATGGCCAATAATCATAATTAGAAAAGCATCTCCTGAGTAATAGCATTCATTATTTGAAAGCCAATCGATAATTGTGATACTTAAGCAGCAGCGTCATCCACAGAGAGCCAATCGATATACTTTTGCAGAGAGAATTCGATGCAGCTCTTTGCATTCTCTTCAATCTATGCACCATAGAGCCTCTCAAAATCCCATGGCTCGATTAACTGGCCTATCCTTTTAGCATGGCTTGACAAGAGTGGTACATACTCATTATGCTCACTGTTTTGTTGTCCATCCCCACCTACAAATCAAACATGGAGTGAGGAAAACAAAATGAAAACAAAGTTTGTAAACGAGAGAAGTTTATACCAGTAAGATATCTCCCATGAATAAAACACCCCTCTCTTGAGCTCCATGAGACCAGTGGAGGATTTGAGCACCAGCAAAATGGCCACCTAAATGTAAAAGAGTGAGTCCCTCCAAAACTTAACGTTTTCGTGCTGGTAAACCACCCATTTCTTATCCCTGCCAAAGTATTACAGAAAGATCGAAATGAAAGAGAGAAACAAAGGTAGACAATACCATTCGTGGATATATACCGGGACACCTCCCAAAGCCTCGCTCCATCAAGAGTCTGTGCTGTAGTAATGCGGGTGAGAGATGGCAATCGCTCTCAATCCAACTAGTGACTTGATTATTAGAAATGAGATGCAGTCCCACAGTATGTGTCCCTCTATCAAAAACATAAGAACCATAAAAAATGCACAACTGCCAGAGTCTGGATGAGAAACGCACGCTGTCCAATTCCAAACTTTGGAAAGGTTATGATCTCGAAGACCTGCGGCTCATGCTTCTTGAAACCATTGCGAAACTGCAATCTCATCTTGCTCATGGACGTCCATGCCTGGCCTCCCTAAATCTAGAAGTCAGAAAACCTCGAGGGCAAAAATCTTAGATGGGCATACCTGGAACGAACTGGTGATCATCGGAGCAAATAATACAGGAGCCTTGGGAGGATGTTGGAGGGAACTCCACCCCAGAAGTCTTACAAATATGACCACGTATGGAGCGTGTGCCTCCAGAAGTTTGAAATCCGAGAGTGTTAACAGAATTTTCATGGTGTCGTTGTAGAAAGCAACAACGTTGTGAATTTCTTAGAAACATTAAGAGATAACCAAGATCTTAGTAGAAGGACAAACTTCAAAAACTTTTTGAAACTCAAGGAGAAAGATCGACAGACCTTGAGACCCTCTGGAGATAGACAAGCCAAGCCTCCTGTTTGAGCGGTGTTGGACGCTCCATTGAAGCAAGTGCATATAACACGGTTAAAGATGTTTCTTACTGGAAATCCATCGGTATAGAGCAGCTGATCGGGGACGATTGTCAGGTAGAACGCAGCGTATTTGGGGAGATCCAGTCTCTATGATCACCTGCGCGAGAATTTCACTCGTTTAGTTCTAAATGACTTTTCTTGTACCTGTAGATGGTCTTAGGACAGTCGTTCGATACGTAGATCGTATAGTAGATGTGCATTTCATGTAGTCAGTGCTGTCCTTTTGGAAAGTGCTGGTTTGTCCGATCATCAACATAACCGAAAACACTTTTTGCTGTGAAACAACTGGAAAAGAAAAAGCAAGAAGAGAGCAAACGGACAAAGAGCTTATCGGATAGGATGGATCTTGCACTGCCGCTGAGACGCTCAACCCAAACGTAAGCTGCGCAAAACATTAGGAGATGATATCTATCGCCCGATAAACCAGCCTGCTCTCTGGGAAAGTTGTGTCCAGGATGACGAGTTTGGCTCCGGGACTAGACAAAGACAAGATGATAGAGCTGTCAATTCATGAGCTTGCTGAACATACCGAGTTCTAAACCAATGCAAACACAGAAAGAACAAGAACCCACACTACGCAACTGATGGAGTAGAATTTTGTATGTGCATGTTCTTCCTGCTTTCTTGGGCTATCACGTTTGTTGGTTGTTCTTTGAAGTTAAAACTCGCTAGTCCATTTCCATTTCCGCTGTTCTTATAATCGTTGTGAGTTTTTATGGTATCAGGTGGAACGCGAGCAGTTTTCTAGCAACGTATAGGTTGTGGAGCAAGTGGCCAGGTTTAGAGACTGCTCCGAAAACCACCAATTAAGATTAGTTGCAGCACAACCATGAAAAGTTGAGCGGTGACCGTGGATCGAACACGTGGTCTTCAGTCTGATGCTTTCCCGAGCTTAATAACATCAGTCCAATTCACAGCAATTCTTATTTGTCACGCTCAAACTCCATCAAACCCGGAGGATCCACTCCCAGATGTTGTACAGTGGCTACTCCATCTTCAATCTCTTCCCAGCATCTGTGAGATCTTCTAACGAATGGCAACAACTTTCAGATGAGATTTCCTGGGGCAGCTCCGAGCAGTAGGACCGCGATGCGCGTTCTCTGTGATCGCCCCAATCTATTGTCATCGAAGCCGAAACGGGCATTTGTATGAAGCTCAATATGCCGTCCTTGATCAGTGAATCACTTGGACCGGATGATAAATAGCATTTGCCTCGAACGGGCATCTGGACGAACTTGGATATCTGTTTCTCTTTGGGTTATGACTATGGATTACGACGCTTCAAAGACTTATCAACATAAGAACATCAATTTTAATTTTTTTGGATCTTAAGAAGATTTCAACTTACTGCATCCTAAGACCAACGACAAGAATGTTGTTGCTGAAACATTGCTGGCGACCTGTTTGGTTTCAGTTTCTCCTCCCGGAAGTTTAAGAAGAAGCGGCTGCTCAACCGGCTGCTGGCACAAGAACCGTCTCGGGCATGGTCGGGAATAACTGCGAAAGGTAAACTCTTTACCCAAAGCTGTGGAATCTACTTAACGCAAGATTTGCAGATTCCATCCCGAAAAGTGACTCAAATGTAATGGATGCTACTGTATTCACGAGATACTACAGACTTTTAGCAAGAATCTGGACCAGAGCTCCAGCACCGGGAAAAACAGTAGCAGTAGCAGCGAATCACTTCTGCATCACCAATTGCCAGCAAGAACAAGTTGAAATGGAAAAAGACAAGTCAAGCTTCCATCAAATAAATAAATAAATAATAGTTATGTAGAATCACTATTAAAGGTCACCATTTAACTTCCACCCCACTTATCAGAAAGGGGAGTGCTGTGGTATGGGCAGAGAGGAATGGTGTGCCCGAGTCCACACCATTGCGTTTCGGAATTTAGAGAACCGGTTAGCTTCTCATGTTTGTCTCGATCTCGTTCTTCAAGGCCCGAAGGCTGGCGTCCTTGGGGGCCTTTTTCTATAGCTTGATCGCACAAGCTCAATCCTTCACGAAGCTTCTCCAGTTCAATTGCAGCTTTTGCGCCTCGAAACATTGCCTGGAGGTACTAACCGCTGAATCAATGTAAATGCTAGGATCAACGGACGTTACCTTGACATTGGACGAATTACCACGCAGTCCACACCGGGCGTTTTCAAAGGCGTGCCTGTAATTGGCCATTTTGAGATGAACTTGTGCTCCGTTTGAGAGCAGCACCGATTTCTCCTGCTCCAGATTGGTCTGCGCAATTGTCCGAGTGTACCGATCCAGCGCACTCTCGTATTCTCCCCGATCATAGAATGTCTTACCTTCAGCCTAGAAACAAGAAAGACACCCTCGGAAACAACTCATGGAGATTATCTGTCACCTGCAATTCTGATACACTGGGTTCCATTCCCATGGCCTCCTCGTCCACACACATGAGCGCCATGAGAGCTCGGAATCCACCGCCAACCTTGTTACGCTTCCAGACATTCAACAGCTGAACTGTGCTTTCAACCGGGAAAAGAGATCCTGCCACGAACTTGAAAATCTCAAACTCTCCCCACGTTGCAACGGCGCCAAGCGCAAACTTCCTGGTGGGATGCATCTCGAAGACGCGATCTTGCATCGCATACATGAGCCCCCCAAGCGCATCCTGATAGTCTTTGTCGTTATGATCTCCCAGGGCGCAGACGTGCATGATACACACCACATTCCCTTCAGCGGAGCGATCATAGAAGACGGTGTTGTCCTCTTTCTTGAAGTGGGACTTGACAGGCGCAGACGATGACACGATGGCATCCAGCATCCTCTCATAGAGCAAAGCTTCACTTGGAATTTCTATCGAGTAGAACTCGCGCCTGAACTCCGCTACAGTTCTCATCTCCAACGTCCGCCTTGGAGAAGTAGAGACTCAGATCCCTGCTGGGTCTCGGGTCTCGATGCCATCTGGTTGTACTGGCGTGCTGCAGCAATGTTCCGCTTGAGATCCGCTGCAAACCATTTCGAGAAATCTTAGATGATCGCTCGCTGGGCATTTTCTTACCTGGAGCGAGAAGACCTCTAGCTTTGAAGGCGTCGCTCGCTTTCTCGCTCAAGCCACGGAGATCCTCATACGTCCACTGTTTCAGAGTCACGTCACTGTAGATCTTAAGCGCCACCACTTTCCCCCACGAAAACTTCATCCACTACTCTTTCCACGCTCATGCTCAAGAACCCTAACTTCGCTAGCATCAGAGGAAAAGTAAAATAGTTTGGTAGGAAGAATGATTTTGTGACCTTGGATGATGCTGAACCGAGATCAAACAGTGATGGGCACTTTACGAGGAGGCTGTGGACCAGTTTGCAGGGCGAGTTGAGAATGTCTTCCATTGCCAGATGCAGCACCAATCCATCATCTGTGCAGAGGGTGAGTTCTTCAGGTTCCAACGGGAAATGTTGACTAAGTGACCATCTAGTCTACTGGTGTTATGCGTTTGAACTTGGACCATCGTCATTGTCTCCCGTGGCTGGACTGATGTGGGAGAGCCAGCATCGTCAATTCCTTTACATGAAATTGGAGTAACTGCCATACAGCTAAGTTTGCAAGCGTTAACTCTCTGGAGTATGCTCCTGTGGGAGACAAGGAGACGGGACCCAATGACCCAGAACTGACTCAGTTATAGTATGTTTTATTCTCTTATTTACGTTGTCATGATCCATCCTGGAAACATTGGTGGCCACATGGAGCTGCTTGGACGTGAAGTGAGCTAGCTTGCCACTAGCAAAGTTGTTGCTCTTACTCTTGTGTTCTTGAGAATTCTTATGGCCAACACAGAACTCCAATAGCACTTTCCAGTTCTTGAAATAAGTGGTACACCCTACACCCTTTGAGCCCATGTTTTGCCCAAACTCTCCCACCTTGATCTCCCCTGGAATGCGCTAAAGGCATTACCCATGGCACTGTTGGGCAGGATCGCCTTCTTGGACCTCAGCTATCTTTCACCCATACCATATAAACCCTAAACCCTGGAATATAAATTGAAATTTTTACAATGTGGGATTATATTGTCACCACACACAAAACACACATATGTTTTTTTAATTGTGTCGGGATTGGGTAATTTGTGCATTTGTTGCCTTCCTTAACTTGCAAGTTTGTTGGATTCTCTACCACTTGGAACAATGTAGGTAAAGGAAATCGACAAAATGGATTTATAACTTCAAGAGAAGGATTGGCTTTGGTTGGGCTTAGGGGTCTACAGCTTGACCTTCTAGGCTGCTGGCAGTCAGCCTGAGCTACCTGTGCAGCGAGGGCAAGCCCCTGTGTGCCAACTTGGTGAGCATCAAACAATTGGCTCAAAACTGGAATGGACAAATTGTTTAATTAAAATAAAGCATTGTGATGGTTTTTATAGATGTTGACACAATATGATTTCTACCTAGTTCTTTGAATGTCAAAGTGAAGGAATTCAACCAAACGTAGGTAAATGGCAAGAGTAGCTATAACTCTCTTAAAGTAGCCAAATGCCTCATCATCTAATTAGTGATGCGCATGAATGGATTAATGAGATTCCCATTGTCCCTATGTACTATTTAGTGAAACCACATCCAAGAGAACAAGCTTGGAAGAATCAATGGGGAAAGAAGACTCTATTAAGCTTAACTCTAGTGTGACTTTGTCAACAGGGTTTTTATTCTTTAGCGTTTATAAAACTATAGAGTTTGGTTTCAACATGCTTGAAATTGAGAAAGACCATTTCAAGAGTGGGGGGATGGGGTGATGGAGATAAAGCCAAATTGGAACTTAAGTCTATGTCCATTGTAATCCAGATGGTCAAAGTCCTTCATGAGGAGCCCATAAACTTAAGAAGGTACATGTTTTGTCATTTTTGGACAAGTATTGCTAAAGCCATAGTGGTGGTTTCCATGTCCATATTATCTTCACCAACCTTGCCTTCATGTCTAAAGAAGGGCCACAAAGGTCTTTCCTTGGCAATCTTTTCTTCATCTCCTTTTTTGATAATTGTGTCAAGTAGGGTTGCTAGTGAGATGAATAATTGACGATGATAGTATATCTAAATTTCATTCTATGATCATATACGATACAATATATATCCCTCTATTGCCACTATGTCAGGTCCCATTTTAATTTGTCCATTATCTATTCAAAACTAATAATATCATTTCTCTGGTATAGCCAGGCCTATGTTTGTTATCTTTTCCATTTGGATAACACAAATTAAATTGGCATGATGTAGATCTAGGAGTTCCTTATATTCAGAGGTGAGGATGGGGAATAGCCTTCTAGCATATCCTGCCTTGAAAATTTGTCCAAAGGGTATATTGGGAGGGCATAAATGATATTGCCATTTAGCTTCCACCAAGTCTTTTACAATTTGGATATCTTGGAACATGATATGAAAATTTCAAACCATCTTCCACCTCGTCAAACAATCATGCTTGGAGGCATTATAGCTGCCTAAGACCCCTTTCCATTGGTTTATCCAATCACAATTGTTGGTTGTCTAGTTTTCTTAGATCATAATACGAAGGTGTATAATCCCACCTTATGTAGGTTCTAGAAAGTCTAATCTAGGCTACACTCTTCCAATTCTTTGAGCATTTTTCCATTTACCTAGACTAGCCTTTGCAGATAACAGACCACTTATTAACCACAGTTGAATAACATTTTCCCATTTGCTTAGAACCACTTATTAACTATAGCTGGATAACATTTTCTTGTTTATCTAGAACCACTTATTCAATTAAGGTTGGTCCAACTATTCTTTGGAGTGGGGCCATTTTCCCATCTTGTATTTGAATTGACTCTATACTTTGAAAAGTTTTCTTGAAAAAGTGGTAAAGAAATGGTTCTAGATAAATGGGAAAAGTGGTTAACAAGTGGTTCTAGATAAACAGGAAAATGGGAAAACTTCCTATTAATCATAGCTAAACAACATTTTCTTACCTGGACTAATCTAGCTATTCTTTGGAGTGGGGCCATTTTCACATTAACTTGCATTTGAATTGACTCTATTCCTAAAGAAGAATCAAATCTATAAATGGATTTAAGAATGTCAAAAAACTTTTAACATACTTAAGAATTCATTGATAAAAGCTCCAATACTTGCTTAATCAAACTAGAGCAAAGACTTCAACATTTAAGTTGATGCCTCTGACTATGTAATAGGAGCAATTCATTCACAACAATAAGAAAACCTCAAAAATTGACCAATCTACTATACCAGTCAAAAACTCAATTCAGCTAAAATGAACTACACCATTACAGAAAAAGAAGCTTTTGGAGCATAAGAGTCCACAACCTAATATTAACCATTAAACTCCATTAAATTTGACTGAGGTAAAGCATAGTCCTCAACTACCCATAAACCATATCTATTTCACTGAGAAATAATGGAAAGGCTAATGCTCAATTAAACTTACATTCCAAGAACAATGATATTCCATGGAGCATAAAAAATTAGCCTTACATTTAAAAACATTATTTTGAGTCTTGGGACTCCAACCTTAAAACTCATGGACATAAAGAAGTGGTGGTTGCCACCATATAGAATTGGTTAAAAGAATGAATTAACACTTGAACTTTATCTCTATCTATTTTGTACTTTGGCTTTCCATCATCAATGTATGTCCACATGCTCAAGATTCAGAATACACAAGTAATGCTAAACTTATCCTTGCTCACAACCTCAATAAAAATCTTCTTAAATATCAAAAACCTCCAATTACTCTTCCCTCTCATTCTTTGTATGATTGTTTGTATCTAACTAAAGTAGAGCACAAAATTAAGTCAAGCAAGTGCAATAATAAACATCCACTCCACTCTTCCCTTCTTTTCTCTTTCTCTCTTATCCTATATTTATTTCTTTCTTGGTTTTTAGGCACATAAAAACAACATAGTTTTCATTCTATCAATCATAGGAAAAATTATAAATAGCATGCAATCTTTCTAATATTTGGAATCTCATTCCAAATTGAAGATAATTTAGTCTTTCTTTAAAATACACTCTAGAGGGGACATTAGTGAGTTGCATTGCTAGTGGGATTTATGATGTAGTGTATGTGTAGACATTTACCATATATAGTTTTTCCAAAAAATGATATTAAGAACTATATAAGGACTATACTATAAACTAAAAAATATTATAAAACTATTTAAAAAATTAGAATAGTAAAATTATATATCAAATTAGATAATTTAATTTTGTCCTATATAGTTTTCTCATATTCAAAGTCCTATTTGTCTCACTTATATAACTAAAATTTATAAAAACACATTATTTGGCTTGTTATATTATTTGTAAGTGTTGAAGGACTATCAAACATTTTACTCAATTATTGAGGTAAAAGTTTGGAGTATTTGGAATAATTAACTTATTTGTTGCTTTAGTCGCTATAACTCTAGGTTGTGCTTTTAGAGATTGCTCTACTACCTTAAAAACAATAGGTATAGCCACATGTAAAGACTCCAAGCATATCCTACTTGCAATTAGATAGTTATATTAATTAATATGAACAACAACTGTAGTGAATATTACAATGTTTTGGATTACATAAAATATATAAATTCCAAATTTATCTTTTATACCATATAAATTACATTTCATGAAACTAAACTTCTTTGTAAGTACTTCACCATGTTTGGGTCAAATATATAATATATTATGAAATTGATTGTTATTAAACTCTTGAAATTGGTCATAAAATTGGCATTTCAAATTGAAGAATTAAAGGAGTCTAACATAATTACTTTATTGTACTTTTTTAGAAAATTAATTTGCTCTCCACACCATAAACTTTACCCAAATGTGCCCATGCAACTCTGGTTGCATTCCCTCTATTTAATTTTTAAAAGGTGAAAAACCAAGTCTTAATCATACTCTTTGAGAAGTTTGGAATGGCTCATAGAAGTTCTTGCATTGATATTTTTGAATCTATGTGCTTGTAATTAGTATATTCTTTGAAGTATAAACCCATTGCTCACATGTTTGTTGTATCCAAATGTTTTGTTAAGTTATTCATTGAAGAGTTTACCATTGTTAAGGATCCTTGTTGAAGTGAAAACCTTTCCACTCTAGATAGATGTAGCACTAAATTCACTATAAACTCCTCTAGCTAAAACTTTACTTCTATTATTAGATCTGGTGCAAAATAAGTTTTCTTTGCTATAGAGAACTCTATAGTAGTAACCCAAACAATCCCATATCTAGAACCCTTTATAACATTTTAACACAATTTACTGGAAGCTCAACAAAAGCATATTTCTCTATCAATAACTCCATCTTTTATTTTCAAGCCATGTTCATAAGATGGCGTATGGGCATATTGTCTTAGATCTACAAATGGGTGTTCTTACTTAAATTGGCAAAGTTGAACAACATTATAATGCATTTGGAAACTAACTCTAAAAGTGTCAATGTAAGCAATAAAAAAAAAATAGATTAAGAAATAGTCTATTAATGTTCAAATATAGAGGGAAAGGTCGCATGAATAAACATACATTCTATTTTTTTAATGGTTAAAGATTTTGGGATATATAGAATGTTGCCAACATTGCTGATCAAAGATTGTAGAGTGCTTGAGGTGTGATATTTTGCCACTATGGAGCAATCTAGGAAAGATCACCATGGAAATCATCCTTAGGGTTGTGATTCTTTAAATCCCTGGTGGAAAGGTGGTCTGAATTTTGGAATGCTTTCTTCTAGTGCCAACAGTAATAACTTAGTCAAGATTAAATAGAAGTCAATAAATGTATGACTTGAGGAATTAATATCTAGGCATTGTGATCATAGATGGTGGAACTATCTTGTTTTGCAAAAGCTCATGACATTATGCACCTCACTTCAAGAAAGGGATGAGGGCCAAGAAAGGTTCCATAATTTGAATAATATTGAGAACCTCTTAGGAAGTCTAAATTCATGAATTTACATTTGGCATTCTCAAGCTTAACTTAGTTGGTTAACTATGGGAATCAGAACACATATTGAGATTTATATCAACACAATTTTATAATAGGTTTGGAAATTAGCTCATGGGCATATAGGCTCGTCAATATGCTTAGATGTAACCAGCTCTCACCATAGCTAAAACCCTAAGTTAACCTCTATTTTTATAAGTATGATAGTCTATCTAAATTAGGCCAATTTTTTTTCATCCATTTTAATTAAAGCTTATATATTTTTCTCATCTACTACTATAAGAAGTGATCACCAAACTTTATAGGTATCCAGATTTGGCAATTAATAATGTCAGATGCAAGTTAAACCGGTAAATATTGTGTTTTTACATCATGTCCTTTGGAAAAATCTTTGTAAGGTTTAGGTAACCAATCAATATGCAACATGGTTCGGGCTGAGGGAGTAAGTGTGTGTGACACTTGTTTTCTTCCTGTGCTCCCTTTTTTACTATAGCTCCTCCTTTACCCTTGCAGCCACAAGGCTTTTCACCTCAATTTGCCTTTCGAAGGCAAATTTTAAGCATAGCTCCTCCTCATGGGTGAAGTTTCCTAGTACCAAGGTTTCCTCCTTGCTCCAGGTTTCTCTTTGCTAGCATTCCTCAAAAGAGTCAAGTAGTTGCTGGTTTGACATTCATTGGAACTGTTTAACAGGTGACAACTTGGCTCTTGCATGCATATGTGTGCCCATAAGCAATGTTTAATTCTTCCTCACTAGTTCTCAATAGAAATGCAGGGAAAGGTATTTCTCACTGTTGTGGGCATATGCCATGATCATCATGTTTCATGAGCAAGGCAATTGTTGTGGCATGGAATCAAAGATGATCCCACTCAGCTAGAGCACCAAGGTTTGAGAATTCAAGTCATGGGCTTTAGGGTGTGCATATATCTCCCATAGCAATGCAAGTGCAGATGGGAGTAGCTCTTCCATATGTGTGTCTGCAAGCAGTGGTTTGCTGGGGTGTTCACGGAGCATGGGTTCAAGTTAACTGGAGCATCTTGTAAAGCAGGTGTCCCCACCCTGGCCATCTGTAAAAACAAGTTGTTCAAGAGCTTTTCCATGTTTGTAAAAGTTGGGACATGTGATGCAGCTTGCATTAATATCTCTCAACCTTCTTCTTCCACACTTGGCTATATGGATGGTGATTAGAAATTTGGTTGTTCTTTTTCTTTCTTTTAGGGTTCCAATCTCCCAATCACTTCAATGCAGCTTGCTCTATATTATTCTTTTGCTTTGGCTGAGCATGGTGAGCCAAAGAGTTGCTTCATATGGAGTTGGTCAATGTTGTTATACATAAAAGAGTTGTGCATAGTTTGGATTAGTCAAGGCTGGGTTTGCCTTGTTTTAAATGGAACTTCTTTTAAAGATGATTAACTGTACAGAAGTATCTAGGGCATTCTATTTCAGGCAGCAAGCATCAACCACAGTTTATCGGCTTCAAAAGGTTTCATGGTCCTAATAATTTTCTTCTCCCTCGGATAGCACGTGAAGTTCATATATCAAGCCGTCCCTCTTGCTCATGCAAAGTTCCTATGTCAGGTCGTCACTACTAGGTTCTTAAGCACAATAACTTTGAAGCATAAGTTGCTTTCTTGGGCACTAGATTGATGCTGCTTTGTGCTATGTGAGCCAGCCAAGGCAGGGAGACTAGGTGCTAAAATCTTAGAGCACTTGTAGGTCTTGTGGCTCTTCCTTGCCTAGGCTTTCCGCTAGTTCAGCTCAACTGCAGAGACATCCACTGGTGCAAGAACTACAGTGGGTCACATCTCTTAAAGAGCATCGTAAATGTGTGTCTTTAGGCTGGGTTTAAGTAGGTGGTTTGAAAGATTGCACAAATACTTGGAAAACTTCTCACACGAAGGATAGTGTGCAAGAAAAAAAGAGTGACAAGACTTGGTTGTGCAGCCCATTTTGGTGGGTTCTTGGTTGGTGGTGAGCAGCAAGCTCTTGCGAGCTTTCGATTGCAATGCTCTCTCTTAGCTAAATGTCTCCAACATTGCTAATAGAGACTAGAGCAGCTGCATGGTCCATCCAGCATGACACCACATTGTTTTGTGTATTTTGTAAGCAATTGCTTATGTAACTATTAGATGTGTTAGCAGTAGCAGCACAGCTTAGTTAAATTGAATTAAGTGAAACTGGGTTCTTTTAGTTTGGCATTCTATTAATTTGCCAAACTAAACTAAGTTAAATACTTAATTTATATTAGCAATAATTATTTTTAGTTATTACTTTGACTTTGTTTGTCTGGATAGTAAGATTTTAGTGTTCTAAAGGTATTTATATTCCCAACACCTATATTAATAAAAAATTTCTTAGTAATTCTTCTTTTACTTTGTCTGAATAGTAATATATTGATAATTAGGATTAAAAATGAGAGATAATATAAATAAGATCTAAACAAGATCCTTAATGTTAAGAAATACAAAAGATGCAATTGAAATTATCCTAGCCATGGGTTGCAAAAAAATATTGCATTAAATTCTAGATATTTGTATGCACCTAGCATTTGCTGGGAAATATTAATCTAAACTAGAAGACAATCAATCTGACAATGATAGCTACTAATGTAGCAAAGATAATTCCTTTGGTCACATTGGCCACAATCCTCACACGAAGCTGTTTGGAGCAAGGCGATGCCCTCAGCGTGTACCAAGTGGAGCTTCTGGATCGCCTTCTTTAAAATCCCTTTCCAACTCCGTGGCGACCCCTTGGACTCCTCCAAATCGTGTGGTGCTTCAGTATCCAGCCTAAAGTCGCGGCAGTGGCCCAAAAAAGTGTGATTCTCTCGCTGCACCAAACGAGCGATTAAGTCAATGCAAGTACTGCGTCCCATATCACCCATGCTTTGTATTACAGATTGGGCTTCACAGGAATCTTAGAGAAGCACGCTTGATTTCTCTGGCAACAGCACGCAATTCTCCGACCTCTCAAACTCCTTGAAGGATCGGTCACCAGTGATGTAGAACACAAAGGCGGGCGGGGACTTGTCAAGGATGTACGTCACTGCTCCAAGAGGGAGGCAGAGCATGGAGACGTGTACCACAGCGAGTGCTGCCACTAGCCAAGCGAAAAGAAAGCCGTAGCTCGGGTAAAGCGTCCAGGCCTTCCCGAATATTGGGAGTGCCATTGCGAAGACCGAGTCGGAGACACCTTCCCTGCCAAAGAAACAAAAGAATATCAGAGATCTTTGATTGATCAAAACTGTCACACCTGTAATCGAATGTCTGGAGATATGGATCTACAACCGCTGAAACGCCTCCCGTGGAGCATCGGAACCAACTAAAGCCATTCTCCACGACACGGAAAGTATCGGCCTCTTTCACCCGGGGACCGATTGGTCCCCAAGTCGCGGCTGGTTGGAGCATGATATCAATCCTGCCAAAGCACAACCAAGAACTTAGAACTCTACCATACTGAAAGTTTGCTCTACCTCTTTTTCCCGGCCTGGCGCATCAGGTCTGGAAACTCGAAATCGTAGCAAATAGCTCCTCCAATCCGGCCGAGCTCGGTCTTGATGGCAGGAAGAATGGGATCCCCTGGAGTTCCATATGACTCCACGAATGGAACCAAGTGCGCTTTCCTGTAGCTAAATCCAATGGAGCCATCGGGAAGAACGAGCTCGAAATAGTTCCCGACTCTTCCAGTGCTCGCATCCTTGTACTCGTAAGTGATGCCAACGTAGGCGCCGTGCTGGGAAGCGATCTGCCCGGCTCCGAATTGGAGAGAGTACCTGTCCTGTTTGAGGTGGAGTTTCACCGCAGCCTCGGACCAGAGCACCAATCGATCGCCGGCTCGGAGGCGCTGGTTCGTCCTGTTGAGCATCACATCCATGTCCTCGTAGGAGAGGAGCTTGCCCAGGACGCAAGAGACCGGCACTGTTTTCTTCATCGTGAGGGCGATGTCCTTCTGGAAGAAATCGCCCGAGAAAATGGAGATCCTGGCGCTGCCGTAGAATAAAATGGAGATGGCAATGGTCCCAAACGCCAGGGAGTGGCCGCGATGCATCTGCATGGCACGCTTCTTGTCGGATTTCTCCATCTTGAGAAGATTCTCGTCGAGAACGGCGCTGTCGTGGAGAATCGCCGAGAACCACGCCATGAGGAATGCGATCCCATCGATCCCCCACACGCCGGCGCTCATCACTAGCGGCAAGATTGTAACCTGCGAAACTGCGGGATGGAGGAAGGAGCCAACGCCGCCGAATCGGTTCCACAACAACCACACCGTGGTCCAGATCGACGCGAATACCAGCGGCTGGGACGTTCTTGCTCGATCAAAACGCTTCCTGTAGCTGATGCTTGCAAGAAATGGGAGGAGAAGAAACATCCAGAGCGCCAGTGCCCAGATTATTCCCACAATTGGCACGCTGCTGGCCTTGGAGTTGTCCGGGCTCACTTTTCCCGGGAAGAATGTCAGGAACGCCAGGTTCGCGGCAGTAGTGTGGAGGATGAGCGCCAGGAGAATTGTGAGCGCCGCGGAGCTCCACGAGCAAGAATTGCGCGAAATCCCTGATTTGTGGAAGAAATGCAGGAGGAAAAATGGTTGGAGCCAAGAACAAATTGCAACTGATTGGAAACCGGAGAAGAATGTGCATGCCACCGAGAGAATGGCAAGGAGTGCCGCCTTCGTCATGTCTCTCGCCGCTTGTTTCAATGTAGTGGTAATTTATATTCCTGGGATAACAATTTATTTTTACTTAAATGAATCAACTAAAAAGTTAATGTGAATTTTATATGGGTTATTTATAAAGTGTAAGGAACATACTATGAATATCCAGGTATATTCGAGGATATATTTCAATCTAACGGTTTTGATTTTTTCAGTTTTAAAATTCATTTCTTCAATGCTTATCTTAAATATAAACCAAAAAATTCCTTTTTGATTTGCTTGTAATACAAGATTTTAACTCAACAAAATATCTTTTTAGCATATCCATTCACAAATATCCTCCATTCGTTCTTTTTTCATTATAAAACATTCAAAGTTATAACACAATTACATTTGGTTGAGTTGCCACTTTGGTTTTAAAAGTTGCAGCCAAGTGGCTATGGAAGTGGGTTTTTTCTTTGCAATCATTGGATGATTATTACTTCCTAATTCACTATCACTTAAAGAACTTAAGCTTCTAGATTTCTATAATTCTTGGATATATTGAAGTGCAAAAGTTTTGGATTTTCACACAAAGGCAATGTGAGAGTGCAATAATATTTTATGTTATTTAGATAGGGATAAGGTTCCCACAATAATCTTAACAATAAGAAATTCGTATTTCCAATTTTATATTATTAAATTTGGTAATAAACTCCCTTTGAGAGAATTTAGAGTTGAATCATAACTATATTAATATTTTAAGAGTACATTCTTTAAAGACTTGACAATTGTCACACCAAAACTTTGCCACTAACACAATTTAGATCATAAGGATGTATTTTATGTTATATATGACTGCTCTAGCCTTCCAGTGCTTCATGCTTTATTTCAACAAATTCTATGACTTAGTCAAATTAATGACTTTTTTTCTTTTTAGATGAATTTAGAGCTAGAAGACTGAGTGAGTATAGAGTGAAATAAATTATATCAAAATTTGTGGTAACAAATTTTAGGAATAGCAACCAAAATACTCAAATAATGTATACAAAAACTAAGAAATTATAAAATAGACTAGTTCCTTTTATGCAAAATAAATCTTCTAATTCATGTTCTGAAAAGGATATTGTAGATTCAAACACAACCAAGACTTTTTTCCATATAAATAAGTAAGTATTGCTATGATAAATTTGAAATTTGACATATAAAAAGCATAAAACTAAAGGATTTAAATAAGTTACTTATATGATTATTTTTGCTATGTGGTCCAACCACTAGAGCAAAGCAATGCCAAAAATCTTTGCTTTTCAAGAACAAATTATAATGCCTTTCATCTCCATTAATGTGATTAAAGTTGGAAATAAGCTGGAGACATTATCTCTATCAACATAAAGATTGGAGAGGATCTATCCTCACGAAGTATATAAGTGTTATTGACAGTTGGTACAACTTTTATTTTTTAGCATTCTCACACATATCATGAATATCAAGATTAAAGAATTGGCATAATTTGATTATCAGATGAAAGAAAAATATCAAGCACTAGGGAATAGAGTCCATTTATAAATGTGAGGTTAATTAATATTCAAGAAAGAGGCATTAAGGAGTAAAAGGTTAAAGGTTATAGAATCTTTTAACAAGATAACATCTAAGAAGTGTAACTTAAAACTTCCATGCTTGATTGGAAAAATGTATTAAGAATTTCTGCAAAAACAAATAACTAACCATCCTACTTGTTTTTTTGCCATGTGTTCACATCTCTTTTGATGAAACATAAAGACTATGTATAAATGACTCTTTTATGCATAAAATCACAACTAAATTTGTTTCGTTTGAGGCCTTTTTAAACCAAAGTATCATAAATATTCATTTCATGTTAGAAGGTGATATATTAGATATTACTTATGTCCTTACATGGGGAACTCAAGGAAACTATACAGTGGAGAATATGAAAAGTTGTGTCATTAGGCCCAAGTGACTCTACATAACAACTAGATCGTCTAAATCACAAATCAAGGACATAAAATATTTAGATCACCCTAGACTAAAGATAGTTATAATTGTGGTTGTTTACAAAGCCTTTAACACACTTCTTTGTAAGTAAATGAAGCTCAACTAGCTTCACTAAAACATTTGAATAGAAAAAAACTATCTACAAAGTGTTTATGAATGACATGATAATCCTCTAGATTCTAGCATAACAAATAATAACACATTGACATTAAATAGGAGAAAAGAAACAAAATATAAACCTACTCATTGATTTCTTAGTGATGGATGCCCAACTCTTATAGAATTGTTGATGCAATTAGTTTAAATAATTAAAAACTCCAAAAGCATGATGATATAAATACTATGAGCTTTGAAAGACCTTTTCCAACCAACCACTCCTTAGTTCTTGCAAAGATCCATCAGTTTATACTTCACTATACATAACTTTGAGAGGCGGGAAAAAATTATTTATATTTATAAACCTTAACAATCTTTTGCCTATCACCCTTGAGCCAAGGATCACATGGCACTCTGCCCATATTTGCTCCATCCATATCCAACACCCCTCATAGATCAAGAGAACAAATCAAGAAGATCAATTATCAACTAATATGTACATGGGAAATAATGTCTTGAATTGATTTAAAGATGGATTCAGAGTTATCCTATCCCAGAAGGAAATATGTTAAAATTGTTACAATATAAATGCTCTAGTTTCCCTCAGTTCACATAGGTCTTCTCAATCCAACTTCAAACCCTTGAGGGAGGCCTTGGACCCGACACTAATTTGACAATCAACCATATTAGTGATCATTGTTAATGGCAAATATCAATAAAATTTTGCCCATAATTGTGCCTAATTATTATATTCAAATTGTCATAAAAAATATTTTTAAAAACCTAATTTTAAAAGTATGCTATGAGGGCCAAGTACAATGCTATATACTAATATTAGCGTAGTGGGATTTTGGTAGCCGTTGGATTGGTTTCAATCCGACCACTCACTTCTGTATATAAGCTAGGGTTTTTGGGCTAATTGATATACACATTTCTCTATTCCTTTTGCATATTTCAGGAGATGAGGGGCACCGTTGATTGTCCTTGAGGAGTGCTTGGATTTAGGATTTTGGTTTAGATCTAGCTTTTGCATCATCTAGATCTAGCTTTTTCCATTTCTTTTATTTTGTTCTTTCCTTTTAGGATTTTGGTTTAGATTTAGCTTTTTGCATTGTCTAGATCTACCATTTTCTTCTACCTTCTTGTCATTTCTCTTCTTTTGCTTTTTTTTTTTCATTCATCTTCATGGTAGATCAGTAATCTTCTCCTTTGACTCTGGAGCAGCAGTTGATATAATTGCTTCATGCTATGCGCTTGCAATTGAACAACCAAACTTAGTTGATGGCGGCATTTATGACACGTGGTACAACTCCTCTTGCTCTTAGTGCCAATCCTTGCATTCAGTCGGAGTTCTTTTGTGGGAATTCTAGGGATGATGTGTATCATTGGTTTGATCACTTCATGGTGATTACTACGTATCATTCTTGGGATGATGTTCGACGTTTGCATGAGTTTTTGACGTGTCTCCAAGGGATGGCATTGCAGTGGTACAATGGTTTGAGGGCAGCCACTTGTGGGGATTGGAGTGTTCTCCCAGATGTCTTTAAACGCGCCTTCGGATATGCTGATGTTTGTGATGATGCCTTTTAACAATTGCATTGTCTTCGCCAAGGACCATTTAAGTTAGTGATGCAATTTGGCATTTGTTTCCGAAGTCTTTTGCTTCGTGCGGAGCCAAATATGTTAGAAAATTTATCAAGCTAGGAATGTTGTGGCCAGCATTTCATCAAGATCTGGTCGAACTTATCCATACACTTGCTCTTGCCACCCTTGACAATGCTCTTCACTTGGTACAATGTTGGTAGGCGTATGATGAAGTTGGTCATACTTATCGGCATTTTCTGGATTGGCGACCTCCATTTTCTAGGTGGAGACCTTGGCATCAACAATGTCTTGTTGGTGCTGCTGCAGTGGACGGTTTGGACACCGAGATACATCCGGGAAATGAGGAGTCGTGTGAGTAATGGAGGGACCTTGCGTAAATAAGTTAGTGACCCCTCCATCTTTCTTTCGGGAGTATCATCAAGGGGTTCACTCAACACCGGTTCATCCAGGGTTTACTTTCCAAGTTCGTTTTTATAATAAGGGGTCTCCTATTATTCTCTCTGTGTTGGTTGATATAGGTTCGAGTTTATCTTCTATTGCTCGACCTGTTGCCACACGTTGTTGTCTACACTTGCATCATGCGGCAGAACTAGTTTTCATTTTTTATGGCAACGGCCGTACACATGTATGTGCACGGGATGAAGCGGACCTAATTGTGCATGTGGGTGATCTCGAGCTTGAGTTGCAGTCATTGCGGGTGGTGCCGAGTCAAGCTTTTGCCCTCATTCTTGGTATGGATTGGTTGCAGCGCAATCATGCTAAATGTGATTTTGAGGCTTCTCCCCCTTATCTCATACTTCCTTATGTTTCATCTATTCCTCTCACTTCTGTACCTTTTTGTCCTTCTACTTCCATTACTTTTGTTCCCCCACTATTTCCTCTTATATTTCCGTCTTGTTTTGCTCTTCCCTTTTCCGATCCCTCCAACGATCTTTGTGTTGTAGCGGTTGACCGGCTCATGAAGGAGTATTCTGATCTCTTTGAATTTGACCTATCGTTTGGGGCCAAGATTGCCACACATCATCCAATTCCAACTGGGGATGCTCGTCCAATCAAGGTTCCCGTTCGTCGTTGGTCACCCAAGGAGATCAAGATTTTACGTGCAAACGTCAAGGAGATGTTGGAGAAGGGTGTTATTCGGAAGTCGCGGAGGCATGTGAACCTCATCTTATGATGAAGCCTGATGGGAGTATTCATTTCTGTATCGACTATTGCCTATTAAACGAAGTGATGATCCCAGATGTGTACCCTTTTTCTCACACTACTGATCTCTTGGATCGTTTGGGGTGAAGTCGTTAGTTCACCAAGCTAGATCTTGCTTCTGGGTACTGGCAAGTACTAATGGCTGAAGAAGATATTCCTAAGATTGCTTTTTGTACATCATTTGGTTTATATGAGTTTTTGGTGATGCTATTTGGTTTGAACAATGCTCTAACAACTTTTCAGCGAATGATGGACGAGGTTCTTTGCGATATGCCGAAGATGATTGTTGACTTTATTGATGATATCTTGATCCATTCAGAGGGGATGTGGGAGGAGCATGTTCATAATGTTTGTAAAGTGTTGGATCGGTTACGCGACGTTGGTTTAAAGCTGAAGCAGTCAAAATGCGTGTTTAGGTCCAAGGATACAATTTATCTTGGGTACCATATTTCTTGTGAGGGTTTGCAAGTTGATCATGACAAACTTGTGGCTATTCTAAAGTTCCCAACTCCAAAGTGTATGAATGATGTGCAGCGCTTATTGGGCAAGGTGCAGTATTTCGGTCGTTTTGTGGATCATCTTTCTAATCACACTGCACCGTTGCGACCATTGTTGAAGTCATCAACATCATCTTTCATCTAGTCTCCGGATTGTGAGCTGGCGTTTGTGGATCTTAAAGAGCTATTGACGACTCGTCCAGTTTTGGCATATCCTGACTACACTTGACTTTTTATTTTGCACGTGGATGCTTCTAACATTGGTCTTGGAGGTGTGTTGATGCAAGAGAGTTCGAGTGTGCCTGGTCAGCACTATCCCATTGTATATATAAGCTATATATTACAACCAGCGAAGATGAACTACTCCACAATAGAGAAGGAGTGTTTAGCAACAATCTGGAGAAACTTCATGCATATCTACATGGTTCTTGGACATTACTTGAAGGTGATCATGCTACTATTACTTCATTATTGAAGTGAAAGAACATGGTTGGTCGTACTATTCGATGGGCTTTAAAGTTTCAGATATATGATTTTGATATTGTTCATCACCCAGGGAGTTTTATGGCTAATGTTGATGCCCTTTCTCTAGCTCCTCTTCCTTCTCCACTCTCTTCTTATGTTCCTGACGAGCTTGTTGTTCCAGCATCTGTGGATTTTCTAGACAAGTATTCTATGCCGTCGGTAGTTGCTATACTTGACGTTTAGTGTCCACAAGGCGCAGAGCAAGATCTACCTTCTTTTGATGAGGTTCGCGAGGCTCAAAAGATTAAGCCATGGATTTGAAGGCTTCAAGATGGGTTTGAGAATCCTGCATCACTTGCTGATGACTTGCCTTTCCAGCACTTACATTCTCAATATCACCTTCAAGATGGCCTTCTTTATTTTGTGAGGATGGATCTTAATGATCATTTACGGCTGGTGGTGCCTTCTATCTTTATTCTGCAATTTCTCCATGCCTACCATGATTCTCCTGTTCTAGGTGATGAGACATTGTCGTGTAACCAAGAAGTTGCATAAATCTTTCTATTGGTCAGAGCGTAACTGCGTTTGGTGCCAAGCTCGTAATACTCCCCCTCGTGTTGGGGAAGGATGGTTAGAGTCAATTGCAGTTTCCCATCTGTTTGAGTTGGTGGCGTTTGATCTTATGAGACCTTTTCCATGGTCGACTGCTGGCAATGAGTATGTTATTATTTGTAGCGCACGTGGTTTTGACCCTTTATCCTATGGTGATTTACCATAGGATAACACCACGAAGCGGAACCTAAACCCTCTTTGTGCCACGTGACAGATGCCATGTGTCACATACCACGTGTCCATGCCACGTGTCCATAGGAACCCGAGGTTCAGGGCCTTGGGCCACTGAACGAAGGAACGGTGCCAAACTCCCAAGCGTGACGCCAAGGAGTGATGAAACCGGACCACGGAGCAACTCCCGAGCATATAGCCCAAGGAGCGAAGGGACAGGAGCCCGGAGCGACTTGGAACAGTCCTGGAGCAACCAGCATACCAATGCCAGGACCAGCACGCAAAACGGAGCCAAACGGAGTCTGGCGCTATTTCGGCATACCGGTGGCCTAACGTGAGGATATGGGTACTCCACCAACTAGCATGGAATGGAACTTGGGCTTAGACCCAAGCCGGACGCAGAACAAGGACAGGCACGCAAGCGGGAGCTAGACTATGCCTCAGGTTGGTCGGCCATGCCCGACCTACCCACTATCCCTACTATACATTTGGAACCCCCCATAGCCCCCCCCCCCCCCCCCTTGAGGAACACACGCTTTGGGCTTTCACCCCAAGCCTCCCTTAGTATCAGGAGTTAGTCTCTGGGACAAGCTCGAAACTTACTAAATATGGAATGTCCCTAGATTGTGAATTTGGACACGGGACGAACACCATTGTGTTCAGGCCGATCTCTACATTCCGTAAATATGCCAAATGAGCAAATCTGGACACTTTCCATAAATAGCATTTGGGACCGAAATGAGACTAACACAAAGGGCTTGATAGCGAGGGTGTTTGGCAGACACGGTAAGCTATCATCCAACGATATTGAGGGACCAATCTCAATACGCGAGGGTTCTTGTCAAGCTAGTGCAAGACAGAGCAAAAGAGAACTAAAAAGCCGGGCCAAGTATGCTTGGCCAAATAGACACTTAGGAATTCCGTCCTTATGCTCATCCGGCCAAGTACAGATGCTAAGTCCAGTTTACTAACACTTGAACAAGAGGGACTAATAAAGGGTCCAGCAATACCGACCTCCTGCCATCGTGGCAGTAAGGAAAGAGTGTCCGTAAGGACTGGTCGACAGGTAACTTTCGATACCCGAAGTCACATTCGCGACATTATTGTTTCTGACTACTTGACTCGTTAGGTGGAAGTTGGTGCTTTTGCTAACGCTTATGCAACTGTTGTTAGATACTTCTGTAAACTTCTGAATTTAGACTTCTCTAGTCAGACTCGTTAGGTGGAAGTTGGTGCTTTTGCTAACGCTTATGCAACTGTTGTTAGATACTTCTGTAAACTTCTGAATTTAGACTTCTCGAGAAGTCACCCATCCCAGTACTATTCAAACCCAAGGACACTTAACCCCAAGTATCCCAAGACCCTATGAATCATTTCTCGAGTCGTTCCCTTTAGTTGTTTACAATCCACCACACTTTCTTGCAAGTTCACGCCCTTGTGAATGGAAGTTGAGAGCCATAGCTCTCCAGAGAGCCCCACTCTCTTGACACCCTACCCCTCGGGTCGAGCCCAGTGGGAGCAAATTAGACCTACCAAATGTCAATCGATATGTGGTGCGATTCCCCTAGCCAACCAACAGAGTCGGACTCAAGACCCCTCTGATACCAAATGTAAACTCCTAAATTTAGACTTCTCGGGAGGTCACCCATCTCAGTATTATTCAAACTCAAGGACGTTTAACCCTAAGTATCCCAAGACCCTTAACCGATTGGAATGTTCCTCTAGATCCCGGCCCGTCTACAAGAGAACTCTGATGGTCTTCCATATCCCGGCTCGTCTACAGAGAACTCTAATGGTCTTCCATTATTCCAAGAGGAGGGGATGATGTGAGGGCCAAGTGTATGGTTACGATGCCATATACTAATATTAGTATAATGGGATTTTGGCAACCGTCAGATTAGTTTCAATCCGGACCATTCGCTCCTATATATAAGCTAGGGTTTTTGGGCTAATTGATATGCATATTTCTGTATTCCCTTTTTATATTCCATGCACTCACAATGCAAAGCTCTCAAATACAATTATCTTTTTTTATTAGGAATATTGAATAATTATATTCTGTATTAAATACTTAATATAACCTAAATAATATATATATTATTACTAATGTGAACGTTGTCAGCTATCAAAGCTGAGGGTTTCATTGTAAGAGTATGAACATGAAATGAAGCAAATCTTAGCACAAACACCAAACTACCTAAATTGGAGCACTTAGCATGGAGCAACAACAGATTTACACATGGATTGAACCAAAAAAAGAGGTTGCACACTAAATGGAATGAAGATAGAGACTTGGCAATAAAAGAACAAAAAAAAAAAAAAAAAAAAAAAAAAAGTTGTTTATTTCTTAGTAAAAAGACTTTAGTCTAGCAATGAGAAAAACTAAAAGGTTTCCCTACACATAACTATCCTTTATGTTGCAGTGACTTATCTCTAAAACAAAGCATAAAATTTGGTTTACTTAAATCAACTAAACCAACTTAAAAGACAGTGAAACTCTTATTATAATAATTTACTTGTAGCAATGTTTGGTTTGCTTAATAATAGTGTCATTTTTATTTATTATTTTTGAATAATTCAATTGATCGATAATTATAAATATGTTTATAATTTATAAATCAAGATTAATATTATTACATATCAACCATCAATATAAATAAGAATATATTAGAAAATGTTTAAGAAATTTTATAAAAATATAAAAATGTTTATAAATTATAAATACAAAAATAATCTAAATAAATAACAACCGTTAAATGGTAAAATATCCTAAAATATCTAAGTATATTCTAAATATATTCACGACCTTTTAAGCAAACCAAAAAGAGCTCGCACTCAATCCACTCCACATTTGCCATCGATCTGTACACCAAGTGTAGCCATCTGGAGACACAAAACACTGTCTCTTGGATTGCCTGCTAAACTGTTCTCCCATGGCTGTCTCAAAAAACCAGTGGAGAGTGAAGCAGAGAGGCTGGCAATGAAAGAGAAGACAAGGATCGAAAGGCATGGTCACTAAGTCAAGACCCCTAGGTGAACCCATCCCTACAGCCATCACTGAGGAGAGAAAAGAAAGAATGAATCCACCTGATGCTCACCAAATAGGCAAAGAAGCCATGCACGGAGAATGCTGTCCTGGAAGGAACACCCGCAACCTAACTGCCCAAAAGATTTACGGCAAGGGGCTGCCTTGTTCACAATTCTCGAGGAGCAGCGGCAGGAATGTGGTTAAAAAGAAGATTTATCCCTCGCAAGTTTTCCAGGAGCAAAGGGAAAAACAGCTGTTGCTCCAGCCCCCTCGGCCACGCCCAAACATCACAAAAAAATTTCCATGAGCACACAAACTAGGAAAACGATTTTTACCCAGTTACCTCCCATCCCAGGCTGTGCTGCCTCAAACATCAGGGAAATATTTCCCTCCCCCAGGCCTGAGATCGGACGGCTGCGGCAGGTTGGGCAACTGGTTGTGGATGGATAACTACTTTACTAATTGGTTATTAACTCCGGTGGAGCTTGGCGATCAAAGCATAAGCAAAAGCATCGTCCTGGCCTTTAGCCAAGAGCCTCTCAAACACCACATCTCCCACTTCCACATTCTTCCATCTCTCACAACCAGCAAGAAGGATCCTCCAAGTGATTGCATCGCCATCCTCACTCAAAGCCAACGAGCTCGCAAGCTCCACAGCAGTCTCCATCGCCTCGGAGTCGGCCCTCGCTAACATATCGATCACGCAGTGGACGTGCTCCACGCCCCAGCAGCTCATGGAATCGAAGAACCTCTTGCCTTGCTCCACACGGCCACAGTGATTGTAGGCCGTCAAGAGGCACAGGCAAGTGATCCCATCGGCTGGGAATCCCTCCTCCCGCATCCTCCCAAAGCTTTCAAGCACCTGTTCGATCTCTCCCACCCGGCTGTAAGCTCCCAGCAGCGAGTTCCAAGCCGCAGTGCTCCTGGCCGCCATGGAATCAAAGACGTGCTGGCTGCTGGAGGAGCTCCCGCATTTACCATACATGTCCACCAGCGAGCTCGTCACGGCACCATCGCTCTCCAGCCCGGCTCTACACGCCTGGGAGTGAGCTCTCCTTCCAAGCTCCACGTCCACCAGGCTCCCACATGACTTGAGCGCTGCTGTGAGGCTTGCGGCGTCCACTGCGAATCCACCGCGAGCAAACAGCTCCAGAGCCAGCGCCTCATCGCCATTCTCGGAGCACCCCAGTATCAGCGACGTCCACGACACGACGCTGTGGCGAGCCATCCTGTCGAAAGCTTGCCGAGAATCCACCAGGCTTCCACACTTTGCATACATGTCCACCAGACTGTTGCCGAGTGAAAGCTCCCGGTCCCACGAAACCCCGTCGGCGATCATACGAGCGTGAACCGCCATGCCGCCTTCCAGAGCCTCGGCCTTGATCAGTCTCCTTCCATTCACCACTCTCGCCTCTTCCTTGATCGCTAGCCTCGTGGAAGCCTTCAAAGCCGCTAGATACGTGAGACAGTCGAGGCTGGCTTGCGCTGGGAGTTGCTTGAACAGCTCCAAGGCCGAGTCTGGCTTGTCGTTTTCCGTGTAGCCGAGCATCAGCGCGTTGCAAAGTCCAGCGTCGAAGCAAGGCACCCTGTCAAAGATCTGCTGAGCGTCCTCCGTGCTGCCACACTTGGAGTAAAACTCCACCAGCGTGCCCGCCAAGTAGATATCACCGAGCTTCTTCCCTGTCTGCCAGTGTAAGGCTCTGCCTTTTTCTAGCGAGCTCGTCTTCAACCCCTCTGGATTCTTCTCTTCATTCGCAGCAAGCCGAGACCAGGCCATGAGCGCAGCAACGTAGCTCTGAGCATCGGGTGTGAAGCCACCTTGCGTTTGCATGCGAGCAAACACGTCCAGAGTCAGCTCCGCCTCTCGGTTGGCGACACACCCGAGCATGAGCTTGTTCCAGGACTGTAGATTGCGAGCAGGAATCACTTCAAACACCCTGTGTGCGCTGGCCAAGCTCCCGCACTTGGAGTACATATCGATCAGGCCGTTTGCCACCAAAGTATCCTGGTCGCATCCACTGGCTTTCCCCAGGGAATGAATGGCAACTCCCGTATCCAAAGCCCCGACTTTCACGACTGCTCCATCTGATTCAACTGCCTCCTCCTTTGCTGCTAGAGCACAGCATGCGTTGAGCGCCTGTACAAAAGCTGGAGTGTTTCTCCTGCCTCGTTCTTCTCCTCCTTGCTGCATCCGGAAAAACATTGCCAGCGCCGCTTCTGCCTCCCCATTTTCGACGTGAGCAGATATCAGTCCAGTCCACGAGACGATATCCGGGGACTGCATCCTCTCAAAAACCTTGCGAGAATCCACCGGGCTCCCACACTTGCCATACATGGTAATGAGGACGCTGGCCACGAAAACATCGGTGTCACATCCACTTCTCGCGGCCCTGGAGTGAACAGCCATTCCCTTGTCGAGTGCACATAGCTTGACAAGCTTGCCAGAGACGTCCACGCCTTGCTCCTTCACTGCCAAGCCTGTGCAAGCCTTTGCTGCCGCAGCATAAGTCTGTGCGTCCGGCTCGACTTCCATGCGAGAGAGAAGCTCCAGCGCTCGTCCTTCCTGTCCACTTTCGGTATAGGCCATCAGCAACGCTGTCCAAGACACGATATCACGGACTGGCATGCTGTCGAAGACCCCCTGGGCGTCTTCCCCACTCCCACACTTCGCGTACATATCAACCAGAGCGTTCAAGGCGAAGTTGTCAAGCTCGCAACCCCGAGTTACCGCTTCCAAGTGAAGAGCCCTGCCTTTCTCCAGAGTCAACCACCTTCCACTAAGAGAGTCTCCATTCTTCACTGCCAGACTACCGCAAGCCTTGAACACTGCTCCGAAAGTCCGTGCCTCTGGCTTGCAACTTCCAGACTCGATCATCCACTGGAACAAGTCTAGAGCTTGATCTTGGTCGCCAACTTCCACGTATCCCAGCAGCAGTGAGTTCCAGGACACGATGCTATGGCAAGGCATCCTCTCGAAAACCCGTCGTGCATCGGGCATGCTCCCACACCTCGCATAGGAATCCACCAGAGTGTTGAAGACGATGACGTTGAGAGAGCAGTAGGCACCTAGAAGAGCCTTGGAGTGGACGCTCTTCACACTTTCTAGAGCTCTCGCCTTGACGAACTTGCCATTTCCATCGATGCTTGGAGTGGACTCTTCCCTGGCGGCGATGCTGGAGCATGCCTTGAGCGCAGCTACAAAGGACCGGCCATCGAAAGCGCGGCCCTGGCCATGGAGCCGCGAGAAGAAATCGTCGAGAACCAGCTCACCTTGCCCATTCTCGGCATAGCCGAGCATCAGGGAATTCCAGGACGCGGTGTCGTGGCAGGGCAGCCTGTCGAAGACGGATCGAGCGTCGGCCGTGCTCCCACACCTCGCGTACATCGTGATGAGGCTGCTCGCCACGAAAATGTCGAGCGCCTGGCCGCTCTCGACGGCCGCAGCGTGGATCTTCTTCCCGGCACTCAAATCTCTCGCGGCGCCGCATTCTTTCAGTGCAGCAAGGAATCGTTGTCGGGACAGCGCTGGATGAAGAACCCTAAAATCTGGCAAGATTTCTCGATGAGGGTTCTAGGGTTCCTCGATGGCTCTCGTCGCTCGAAGAGTCTTGCGATTGCGCAGCTATTCCAGATCCTTGCCTCGTCTCGCAGCGCCCGCATTAGAGCAGCATTGCGAGCAATCTCGCAGAGCGACGATTGCCGGGAATTCCTGGCGGCATTCCGAGAGGAGAGCTCTTCTTCTTCTCCCCCCTTTCCCTTCCAGAGGATTCAGGCGTGTGAGATTTCGGCTCGTGAAGGCCGACAAGGACGATCCGGAAGAGGAGGAACCGGATGGGATTGCGGAGGAGGATGATTTCGCGGATACCATCGATCTCACGCTCGTCCAGAAGCGCCAGGCCGAGAGGCTGTGGAACGAGCTTCTGCCACTCACGATTCCCAGCGTTGGACCCGTGGTGAAGCTCACGATTGGAGAGGACAGGAAGATCGGCCTTCCAGGAATCTTATACGTCGTTGGAAAGCTTCGAACGTTCCGGCGTTCTAAGCAAGCACTGTCGGTAAGTTCGCTTCTATCTTTCTTTCCATCTTTTCTTCTAATGCGATCGATGGTTTCTTTCTTCGATCGATCGGCAGATTCTCGACTGGCTCGCGGAAGAAAAACCATTCGGGGAATTCGACGAGAGTCTCTACAAGCTGCACATATCGATCGCGTTCGAGGTAAACTCAGTCCACAAAGCCGAGAAGATTTTCGAGAGCGTACCGAAAGAGCTCCAGCTCCAGGAGAAGTTGCTTGGTGCCATGGCCGCTGGCTATGCCTCCGCGCACAGGATGGACAAGGTGGAAGAGATCTTGCTCCAGTGCAATCTCTCCGCCATGGAACCTTACACTGCACTGATCAAACTCTACTTTAGAGTCGCTCTCTACGACAAAGCAGCGAGTCTGTACAAACGAATCAAAGCGGCAAAGCTCGAGCCAGACCTGGCAGCCTTCGCGGCACTGCTGCGAGAGAAGTCCAGCTTGGAGAGCTTGAAGCCGAGAGAGCTGGAAGAGGACGCCGAGGTGGCTCTCCACCATGCAGGAGCTTACGAGGAGG
This sequence comes from Selaginella moellendorffii, assembly GCF_000143415.4. Classification (NCBI taxonomy): domain Eukaryota; kingdom Viridiplantae; phylum Streptophyta; class Lycopodiopsida; order Selaginellales; family Selaginellaceae; genus Selaginella; species Selaginella moellendorffii. The sequence continues at coordinate 874,401 of NW_003314315.1, forward strand.
AATTGACGATCAAAGCCCCGGTTGCAAGCCAAGCGATGGTGGTCTCTGGCTACCTTGGAAAAGCGGCACAAGTTACCAAGTTGTGGAAACGTATCAAGCAGGAGAAGAGCTCGTCCATACCAGCGGTGTGCTACTTGAACGCGATCGAAGCGTTTGGAGCAGCAGGCAAGGTCCGATCGGCTGAGAAGGTGGCCGACGAGATGGAGATGGCGAAGTCCAAGTACGTAGAGCTCTCGGCAGCTATGATCTGCGTCTACTCGAGGAACCAAATGGCGGACAAGGCCGAGGCCGTCATCGATGACTTGCGTGCCAACGGTGTGTGGAACTTGTTCCGGCCTCACGCCGAGCTCATCACCGGTTACCTCGACAGCAACCAGCCCGACCAAGCGATGAAAGCTCTCAAGGTGGCACTTCTCGTCAAGCTGATGAAGCCAACGTACGCCGTGATCCTGAAAATGCTGCCCGTCTTTGAGAGGCTTCGCGATGCCGAGGGTGCCGAGGACATGGTGATGAGGTACAAAGGCGCCACGGACCTCCGGATGTACAAGGGACTGCTCAGGATCTACGTGAGTGCCAAGGTGAAGCCCCTGGAAGAGATAGAAGCCCGGCTCATGCTGAAGAAGATCCCTCTCGACGACGAGACTCGCGAGCTGCTGACGAAGCTGAGAGGAGTCATCGGTTGAGATTCACTGCGCAGCAGCCTCGGCTCGGAACGAGCGAAAACATCAGACAACGAGCAAGCCCGACTGCTTCCGGTAGCTCTCTTAAGCCTGGTGAGCCGCTCGGTCTCCACTAGCTGATTCTGGACGTGTTTGCTCCCAGGTGGCTTCACACCCGATGGTTAAAGCTACGTCGCTGCGCTCAAGGCCTGGTCTCGCCTAGCTGCGAATGAACAGAAGCATCCAGAGGGGTTGAAGGCGAGCTCACTAGAGAACGGCAGAGCTTTACACGGGCAGGCAGGGAAGAAACTCGGTGATATCTACTTGGCGGGCACGCTGGTGAATTTTTACTCCAAGTGTGGCAGGGTGCCTTGCTTCGACGCTGGACTTTGCAACACGCTGCTACTCGGCTACACAGAGAACGACAAGCCAGACTCGGCCTTGGAGCTGTTCAAGCAACCCCCAGCGCAAGCTGTTCAAGCAACTCCCAGCGCAAGCCAGCCTCGACTGCCTCACTTATCTAGCTGCTGTGACGGCTTCCAGGAGGATAGCGGAGCCGAGAGTGGTGAATGGAAGAAGACCACTCAAGGCCCGACGCTCGCCGACGGGGTTTCATGGGACCGGGACGTGTGGAAGCCCGGTGGATTCTCGGCAAGCTTTCGGCAGGATGGCTCGGCACAGCGTCATGTCGTGGACGTCGCTGATGCTGCGATGCTCCGAGAATGGCGACGCGGAGCTGGCTCTGGAGCTCTTTGCTCGCGGTGGATTCACAGTGGACGCTGCAAGCCTCACCGCGGCTTAGATGCGCATTAGATACAGCTTCTACGTGGTTTATACGGTTACCGTTTTCGACGTCTCTAGAGTTTCGACGTGAAACTGGTTCACGTAGAAAATGTGTAGATCGATTTGCCTTCCTTACCAATGAGATCCACGACTGTGAATTCCACGTCCCACAGAGGCATGACACATTTGACCAGCAAAGCGCTCGTTGAGTACCATCTTCGGATTTCCGGACTTCACCAAATGGTGATAGCTGAGACTATCACGGTCACGCTGATTACGTAGCGGCTTACAACAGTTTACTCGAGGCGCCTCAGGTCCTCTTCCAGTCCTCTCACCATTTGTGTTGCTGATTTGTTTGTAGAGGCTTGCAGAGTTTGATATCGCAAGCAACCAGCACGATATCAAACTAGAGCGATGAAAGCTCTCAAGGTGGCACAAGCCAACTTATGCAACGATCCTGAAAATGCTGCTCGTCTTTGAGAGGCTTCGCGAATGGGGATGGCGTCACGGACCTCCCAATGTACAAGGGACTGCTCAGGATCAACGTGAGCAGCAGGATCTCGACGAGGAGACTCGCGAGCTGCTGACGAAGCTGAGGGGAGTCAGGTGGTCGAGTCGATTCACTGCGCAGCAGCTTCGGAACGAGCGAAAACGTCAGACAGGAGCACGAGCAAGCCCGACTGCTTCCGGTATCTCTCGTAAGCCTGGTGAGCTGCTCGAGTTCCACGCTCGGCATCGGCCTGGTTTCTGCAAGCTCCTAGCAAGGCCAGCCATCCAAGCGGCCCTCGTTCGGCTGGAATGCTGTGAACCAAGTCCTCTGCTTCGAAAACTCGGCCGGCCCGTCCCAGCACATCCACCATGCAGACGTAGTGCTCCGCTGCCGGTTCTATGCCGTAGTCCGGGAGCATCGAAGTGAAAGAGGTCCAACCTTGGTCGAGGAGGCCTCCATAGCTACAGGCGACGAGGATGCAGCCGAAAGTCACCGAGTTCGGCAGCACGCCGTCCAAGTCCATCTTCCGGGACAGCTCCAGAGCTTCCATGGAGTGCCCCTGCTGTGCGTACGCTGCTACCAGCGTCGTCCACGTTATCACGCTCTTGAACTTCATCTCCTCGAACACGCTCCTGGCTTCCTCGAGTCGTCCACACTTGCCGTAGAGGTTCAAGAGCGTGTTTTGGACGACGAAGTCGGGCTTCCTGATACGAGAGTGAATCGCCCTGCCCTGCGCGAGCATCCCTTCGTTGGAGCACGCCGTGATGACAGTGGCGAAGGTGACGTTGTTTGGCACCACGCCTTCCAAGTCCATCTTCCGGAACAGAAGCACGGCTTGTCTCCCTTCGTCGTGCTGTGTATACGCAGAGATCATGGCTGTCCAAGAGATCACGTTTTTTCTTTGCATCCGATCGAAAACTTCCTTGGCCTCGACCAACCTGTGGCATCTGGTATACATGTCGATCAGCGCATTCTGGATAGCATTGTTGCTGGAGTGAGTACCTGACGAGACGATCGCCTTGTGAATCTCTCTCCCTTCTTCGTAGCTGGAACAGGCACTGAGAACGCTCGAGAAGGTGTACTCGTCCGGCTTCACCCCTTCCGGCTCCATTCTGTGGTATAGTTCCAGAGCCAAGCGGCTCTCACCACGCTGAGCGTACGCAGATACCATAGAGTTCCACGACACCACGTCCTTCCGCGGAATAGCATCAAACGCAGCTCGAGCATCGTTCAAGTTCCCACACTTGGCATACATGTTGACGACTGCGTTGTGGAGGCAAACGTCGTCTCCAAGCTCCGCGGCCGCTGCTAAGATCTGTGAGTGGATCACCCGGCCATCAGAGAGAGCTTTGAGCTCCGAGCACGCGCCCAAGATCACCAAGTACGTGTATCTGCTCGGCTTCACGTCCATCGCTTTGAAAGCACCAAGTGCCTGCCTGGGATGCCCGTTCTGGGCATACGCGGCTATCAGGACAGTCCACGAGAAGGCGTTCTTTCTGCCCAGGCCATCAAACACGACCCTTGCCTTGTCGATGCCCCCGTGCTTGCCATACGCCTGGACCAGGACGTCCCCAAGAACCACACTCTGTCCATAGCCATCTCTCACGATCTCGGCGTGCCTGTCGCATACCTCTTTGACGCTTCCGGACCTTCTCAGCGATGAAACATAGCTTTCCTCCTGGATTTTTCTCTCCACCACCGTAGCCACGTCGTGATGGCGATGCCGAGCCAGAGATCTCCCGAGAGCAAAGCTCCGGTTCTTCACGAAGAACATCACCACAGCCGATCCATCGCGACGAACTTTCTGCTAAGCTGGTCGATTGGAAGGAATGAGCTGATTGTCCGCGCATAGCTTGGGAATCGGCCTCATCTTGTTGAGAAGCTCGAACGTTCTCGCATTCGGTGCCACTTTGTCTGTTGCCATGCGCTGCAAGAACCGGTACGCATGCTTGCCGGCGTTCACGTATGCCTCGAGCAAACTGTTGTAAGCCGCTACGTTCTTGTTGTATGATTCCCTCCTCATGTCCTGGAAGAGAAGCTCCGCGCTGTTCACGTCGGCGTTTTTCGCGTGTTCTTTCAGGATGAGCATCACGGTATCGAAGCACGGCGGGACGCGCTCCTCGAACATCCTGGTGAGTGTCTCGGCTGCCATCTTCGGATTCCCAGACTTCATGTATCCCGCAACCAAATGGTGATAGCTGAGATTGTTGATATGCCCGTTTCCATGCCGGATTCTCTCGAGCAGCTTTTCGGCCTTTCCCATCTCACCACCTTCACAGTACGCACGAAACAATGGGACGTAGTGCGCCGGTCTCAACAGAGTTCTCTTCTCGGTCAGCTCCGCAAACACCTTCTCGGCCCTGTCGATCCGTCCCACTTTCTCGTAAGCTGCTATAGTAGCAACATAGCTGTTTGCCGAGACCACTGGAAACCTTCGCGTGAATCTCCATATCCTGTCGATCATATCGGCTCTTCCCATCGCAGCGTAGAGTGCTATCACCTTATCGTGAACTCTCCGGCTCTCTCGAAACTCGTCGCTGGCCACTGCCTCTTTCAAGTATGCCATAGCTTTCTCGTGATCACCAGCGTTCACGTATCCCGACGCGAGCGTGCAAAGTATCTCGCCGTTTGGAGTTCCATCTCCATCGCACTTCATCTTGCTGAAGAGTCTTTCCATGCCTTCGGTGTCGCCCTTCTTGGCCTTTATCCCAATGAGGATGTTGTAAGTCTCGACGTTTGGAGAGATGCGCATGTCTCTCATCTCCCTGAGAATCACTGGAATGCCGTCCTCTTTCTTCTTGTTGGCATAGAGATGAAAGAGCTTGTTAAACGCCGTGGCGGTGGTGAGGAGGTTCTTCTCCTTCATCAGCTTGAGCACCAGCCTTGCCTTTGAAAGGAGCGAGTGAATCACGTAGTTCTCGAACATGGTGATGAGAGCAGCCTCAGATTTGGCATAGACACGCGGCATTTTGGTAAGAAGGAAGTTCTTCGCAGCGTTCATGTTGACGACCCGTCCGGTAAGCTCCAAATGGTTGATGAAATGGAACTTTTGAAGCTCCAAACTTCTCTCTTTGATCACCCAGTCCGAGATCTGGAAGAACTCTATGTTAGAACTCTACTCGATCTTTCAAAGACAAAGAAGAGCTCTCTATCTACTCAAACTTCCCAAGAGCTCTCTAAGATATAGAATGAAACATACCTCGTAAGCTTGCTTGAATCTTCCAAGCCATTTTAGACGCTTCATAGCAGCAATGATCTCCCCGTGGCTCTCCCGGCCTTCCGCGATCCACTGATGCAAAATGTGTAGCACAGGCCCTCCTTTATCATCTTCGAGCCTCGCGACGAGAGAATTCGGGTCCACATTGTCCTCGTCGTCGCTCGGGGTGACTCTACTGGCATCGTAACGCAAATCATTCTCCTCAGTGCCCCAGTAGCGATCATGCTCGTCGCTCTTCCTGTTCCTCACAATGTCCTGTTTGGGCCTTCCTCTCAAATCCCTCGAGAAACTCAAGCTCCTCGCAAAATCCAGCACCTGCGCGATTCTCCTTCCAGGAGCCACGGAACAGCCTAGAATATCCTTTCCTTGCAGCGCATTCCTGGAGACGATCATCCATGCTCGCATTGCGCGGAGAATTCAGCGCCAGGAATCCATTTCCTTGCTTGCTCACAAACCCTAATAAAAAACCTAGCCAACGGTCAGATATGGGGCTTACGAAATCAACGGCTGGGATCGAAGATGGGAAGGGGTCAAAAGTTTTGCCCAAAACCCTTCGAAATATTTTGGGGCGGGACGGATGGGAAGAGGAGCTGGGAATCGCAATCTCAAATCGGCGATGCCGGGGGCGCTCGATCTCCCGGAGTCGATCATCGCGTCGATCCTCTCTCACACTTCTCCAGGTGATGTAGCAAGGCTAGCGCTCGTGAATCGAGCTTTCAGGGATGCCGGGCGCACGGACATCGTGTGGGAGCGAATGCTGCCGGTCGGCTACCACAGATTTCTCAAGCTCGCCATTTCTTCCATCGGCGGCGGTGGCAGTTCTTCCAAGCGGGAGCTGTACGAGCAGCTGTGTGGACACATTCTCATCGGAGACGGATCAGAGGTTCTTTCTCTTGGGAAAAATATTTGATCTAAGCAAGAATCCTAGTAAGAAGCGCTTTCTTTTGGTGATCCTCTCTGGCTCATAATTTTTTTTCTCGCTTTCTCCAGGGCTTATGGATCGATCGAGCTACTGCGGCTGTTTGCCACAGCTTTTCTTCGAGATCTTTGGCTGTGACTTGGGGAAGCACCGCGGAATACTGGGAATGGTCCTCAAAGCATGGCGCCAGGTACTTAAGTTCCATTCACGAAGGGTTTCTCTTCTCATAGATTTTTCTCGCTTCGCTACGACACAGATTTGACGAGGTGGCGCACCTCAAGATGGTTTGCTGGCTAGAGCTCTCTGGGAACTGGAAGTTGAGCCTAGCTCCAGGAACTTACACCGTCTCTTGGAGACTCCAGCTCGATTCCGACGCCTTTGGGTGGGATAAGGAGCCAGTGAGATTCAGCTTGGCAACTCTAGACGGAAGGGTGACGAACTCTTCGTGCTACCTGGTGGACTCCGAGGGGCAGGATCGAAGCAGTAGTGACGAGTCGGAAGAAGACGACGAGCCTGTCAGCATGGTTGCTCGAGCTCGGACGGTGGCGGACAATTGGGTGGAGTATGATGTGGGACAGATTGTCGTGGAGGACGAGGATGAATTGGGTGAAGTGGAGCTTTTCTTCTCGCTACAGGAGATCGTCAGTGGCACTTGGAAAGGTGGACTCTTTATTGACGGGGTCATTGTCCAGCCCAGTCACCTCATTGTGGAGTAGGGTTCTTGAGGGCGCTTCCATTCCAGGTTTGGGAACTTCTGTTCGTGGGTCTTTGGTCTTGAATTGTTCTGTGTTTTTCAAGGATCCAGCGCCATGGATAGCGGAGTTGCCGAAGGTGCGTGAATCTTCTTCTTTTTCCTTGAGCTAAGTGTTCTTACATGAGTGCTTCCAGGTGCTGGGAAAGTGTACATTGATGGCAACATGCTTGCCGTCAAGGCTCTTGCAGCAGCAGGAGTGGAGACCATGTACGGCGTCGTTGGCATTCCGGTGACCTCTCTCGCGACTTACGCCATGAAGGTTGGGATAAAGTTCATCGCTTTCCGGAATGAGCAATCAGCGGGATATGCAGCGTCAGCAGCTGGTTATCTGACTGGTAAACCGGGAGTTTTGCTCACAGTCTCGGGACCAGGTTGCGTGCACGGGCTTGCGGGTCTGAGCAATGCAATGATCAATACGTGGCCCCTGGTGATGATCTCTGGGTCCTGCACGCAGAAGGATATAGGGAAAGGTGACTTCCAGGAGCTTGATCAGATGGAAGCTGTGAAACCGTTTGTCAAATACTCGGGCAAGGCTAGCCAGATTTCTGAGGTTCCCGAGGTCGTATCTAAAGCTTTTCAAGTCGCTCTGGAAGACCAGCCGGGAGGGACATACATCGATCTTCCTTCCGACGTTCTTCATGAGAACATTTCCGTCGAGGAGGCCGAGAAGTTGCTTGCGGGGGTGAAGGCTGCGAAGCCGATGTTCTCTCGCGAGCTGGAGTGCCACTGTTCCGAGTCAGACATTCAGGAGGCGTTGTCTCTACTCCACAAAGCCGAGAAGCCGCTGGTGGTTTTCGGGAAAGGTGCAGCTTTAAGCCGTGCGGAAGGTGCGATCAAGCAGTTTGTAGAACGGTCAGGAATACCATTTCTAGCAACACCAATGGGCAAGGGAGTCATTTCGGACACGCACCATCTTTCTGCTGGGGCTGCTCGTTCGCTGGCACTCCGTGAGAGTGATGTTGCACTGGTAATTGGAGCTAGATTAAACTGGCTACTACACTTCGGCGAGCCTCCACAGTGGTCCGACTCCGTTAAGTTCATCTTGGTCAACACTTCTAAAGAGGAAATGGAACTACGACGCCCAGCTGTGAAACTCGTTGGCGATGCAAGGATGGTTATGACGGAACTAAACAAACAGTGGAAGGACTCTCCTTTCTCTCTAGGCGACAAGCATCCTTGGGTGGAGAAGTTGAAGAATAAAGCCAGTGACAGCGTCGAGAAGATGGCTGCGAGGCTGAAGCAGGACGTTGTTCCTTTCAACTTTTTGACTCCGTTGAGGATTATTCGCAATGCGATCTCGTCTTTAGGCTCGCCAACTCCTATCCTCGTCTCCGAGGGAGCGAACACCATGGATATAGGACGGACTGTCTTTCAACAGCTAGAGCCTCGAACGAGACTAGACGCTGGTACATGGGGAACGATGGGTATCGGGATGGGCTATTCAATTGCCGCTGCCGTGGAATCACCAGGGCGCTTAGTTGTTGCTGTCGAGGGAGACTCTGGCTTTGGCTTCAGTGGTTTCGAACTGGAGGTACGTCTTTTTTTTTCTTTACGTAGCATGGTTTCTTATGTTTTGGCTGCAGACAATAGTTCGATACAACCTCCCGATCGTGGTGATCATCTTTAACAACGATGGAGTGTATGGTGGCGATCGGAGGACTCCGGAAGACAAAGAGGGGCCACTCAAGGACTTCCCGGCACCGACGTCCTTCATTCCGTGCGCTCGCTATGACAAAGTGATGGAAGCGTTCGGTGGCAGTGGCTACTTTGTGAAAGAGCCCAAGGAGCTGGAGTCTGCAGTGAACGAGGCATTTGCAAGCAAGAAGCCAGCTCTGATCAACGTTAGAATCGATCCATTTGCCGGCTCGGAGAGCGGCAGAATGCATCACAAGAACTAAACCCGGCACAGGTTTGCGTGTCTAGTATTTTTCACTACTACTCTTTCCATGTAAAATAACAGGTTCCAGGGAATTCAGAGAGCCTCAGTTGCTTGGGCCTCAGACTTGTCCCCGGACTTCATCTTCCGGAGCTCACTGAAGAGGATATCAGTCTTCGCGTTCGGCCGTGCACCGTCCTGGAGCATCCTCTCAACGAATCCATACGCCGGTCTCTTGGCATTCACGTAAGCCAGCAGCAGCTTGTTATACACCGCATTGTTCACCCAGTAACCCGCCAGCTTCCAGTCCTCGAGGATCTGCTCGGCCCTCTCCACGTCCGGGATCGCAGCCAGAGCTCCGAGAACAAGCGTTAGAGAAGCAGGCAGCGGCCTCGACCTCGGGTTCCTGGTACCAGTCACCTGGGACTCCCTCAACCAAGTGATCGCTTCCTCGGTATTGCCAGCTTTGAGGTACATGTCGACGAGGTGGAAGTAGCACCAGGGATCCATCTGGACGCCGAGCTCCTCCTTCATCCTGCGCACCAGCTCTTCGGCCCGAGCAGTTAGCCCGAGGATGGAGTAGACGTACAACATGGCACTGAACATCGGGGAGCTGCCAAGTTTTCCCAGGCTCTCGGCGTCCTTGAACAGCCTCTCGGCCCTCTCGACTTCACCGAGCTTCCCCCACGACTTGATGACGCAGATGAAGTCCTGGCTGATCGGGTCCCCGAGCTTGAGCAGCTCCTTCCAGGCTCGCTGGACGCCGGCCGGGTTCTTGGCGGTGGCGTACATGGTGATGAGCGTGTTGTAGGCAGTCCGGAGCTTTGGAAACTGGCCGATCTCCATACCGTGCTCGATGGTCTGGAGGACTGCGAGAGCTTTGTCGAAGAGCTCGTCGCTGGCGTAGCAGCTCGCCATGGTCACGTAGGTGGAGATGTGAGCTTTCTCGCGCCGGCTCGACTTGATGCTTTGGAAGGCTTGCTCCGCGGACTCGATGCCTTCGACCTTGTACTTGGCGGACAGGAGGATGTTCTCGGAGCACATATCCAGCTGAATCCCGAGCTCCCGAGCTTCGTCCGCGAGATTGAGCACCTTCTCCTCGAGACCTCTCCGTCGGTAGAGCGTGGCCATCAAGTTGAAGGTGTAAGGGGTGGTGATCATCTTCTCGTCCCGGAGCTTTTCATAGACGACCTCGGCCTTGCGCAGCATCTTGGATTTGGTGTATGCCAGCAGCAGCGCGTTGTAAGCCTCCTCCTTCTTGTGCTCGTCGGGGAGCTTCTGGAAGATCCTCTCGGCCATTTGGAACCAGCCGCAGCGGCCGTGGAGCTCCACTCTGCGAATGTCGTCCTTGATCTCGTGAGGAACTGGCTTCTTCGCTGCCATCCAGTTCGCGATCTGTGCAACAAAGACGAGTTTGAGTTTGATATCATCCAGGAGGTAGCAAGGAAAAAACTTTCAGAGGGATGGAAGCTTGGAGGAACTTAGTCTGCAAGAACTTGGAAGCTCTTGATCACTATAGAAGCTTGGAAGAACTGGAATGAAGTGCGCAAAGAAAATCCAGGAGGTAGCAAGATCTTAGTAGGACGAGATCACTATAGAAGCTTGGAAGAACTCGAATGGAGGAGTGAGCAAAGAAAGAGGAGAAGAGCTTCCTACCTTGACGGCATGGACGTGGCGATTGCGCTTCTTGAGCTTGCGAATGACGAACAAGAAGGTGTGCTTGGTGGCCAGGTTTCCCTCCTTGATCCACTTCCTCACCTCGGGGACAACCAGCGAGACCTGTGTGCGCTTGAGCCTGGCGATGTTACTGGCGAGATGCGTCGCCGCCGGGTAATCCACATCGTCCCAGTAGTCATTCTCCTCGTACTGATCCTCCTCCTCCTGCTCCTCCTCGATCTCGTGAATCGACCGCGTGTCCAGCTCCGAATCGCTGCTCTCCTCCTGCTCCGCCAGCATCTCCTTGATCATGGACGATTCCGACTGGCAGCGCGTTGTGGCGATCCCGGAGATGGATCTTCTGGAGGGAGAAGAGAGGAGGAGAGGATAGACGTGGCACCTGCTTAAATTCGAGAATGCCGGTGGCCTCGCGATGACGTCGAGCGAATAGGAGCAAGAAATCGAAGAGAATGCCGCCATAGCTCGGCACACTCGCAATCCTCCACTGCTCATACCCATTTCAAGGTTTGGGGTTTATCTTCCCCAAGAACCCTAATTCACATTAAACAAAATATTTTCACAAATAAAGATTTTATTAGCCAAAGTAATTTTCATGGCATGGAGGTATAGCTCAGTGGTAGAGCAATCGGCTGCAGTCCGATAGGTCACCAGTTCGATCCTGGTTGCCTCCTAATAGTTTTTTGCGACTTTAAATTTAATTGGACTACTTTTTACTTTTTTACTGCAGGGTTTTAGGGATTAGGGTTTTTGCGATGAGAGGATGGATGCTGCTGCGACGGATTTCCCAGGCCGGGCAATGCAGCCTCTTGCGGCGCGATGCGAGCAGCGATCGATCGTTCTCCAGCATTCTTGCCGCCAGAGCGCATTCTTTCTCTGTTTCTAGCCGGAGCGCGGAGGAGCAGGATGATTTCTCCGATACCGACACCGGTTTTGCGCACAAGCTCGCCAAGCAGGCGGCTAAGATGGAATCTCCCAAGCTCGTGGATCTGTGTAACAAGATTGCGGCGCTGCGGCCAAGGGATTCCGGTCACGTAGTGCCGATGTTGAAGGAATGGGAAGAGGAAGGCAATGTGCTCGACAAGGAGATGCTTCGAGCGATCATGCTCAAGCTCCGGAAGTGGAAGCGTGGATCTCTCGCCCTCGAGGTACTGTACAAACAATGCGAATTCTTCCTTTGGTTCCTTCTTTTGTTTTCTCCCTTGTAATGTTGTGCTACCATTTTTTTTTCCCGGTGATTCTTTCGTTTCTCGAGTTTTTCTTCTATTATTCAAGAATTTCACTCCTTTTTTTCCTTGCCTTGATCGTTCTCCTCGTTCCTTTCTTGAGAAATTTCTTTCTTTCCAATGACGAATGCTCAAAAGTTTTTGGTTTTCCTAACTTTCTCACATTCAAACTCCACAGGTTGCCGATTGGATGTATTACACAAAACAGTTCCCGCAGGACCTGGACGACGTTATCCTCCGAATGGACATGGCTGTGCGTGCCAAAAAGATCCGGAGAGCTCAGAAGATTTTCAAGAAGCTTCAGGCGTGGGAAAAGACGACAGACGCGTACAACACGATGTTCTTGATCTTCTCCCAGCGTAAGATGATCCTCCATGCCGACGACTTCTACTACAAGTTTAAGGAGGCCAAGCTGAAGCCCAACGATATCACTTTCAGCATACTGGCTTGCCTCTACCGGCGGTGTGGCTTGCACAACAAGGTGGTGAGGCTCCAGGAAGATATCGAGGCAGCAGGCATGAAGCCGTGCGTTTGCTTCCTGAACAACTTGATGGTGTCCAAGTACGAGCTTCACGGGATTTCTTCGGCCGAAGAGATTTTCAACCAACTGGTTCCTGCGGGATCTGACCTCAAACGCTCGCACTTGTCTACGTACTCGATGATGGCTGCCTCGTATTTGTCCGCGGGAATGCACGACAAGGCCCAGAACTTGTTAGAGGTGATCGAGAAAGCCATGGACCAAGGCAGCTTTCCAAAGCTGCGGAGGACGTATCACATACTTATCTCCATGTACAGCACCATGAAGAATAGGGATGGTATGGAGAGAGTCTGGAAGAAGATCGAAGACTTGAAAGCGCAGGACTACGTTGCTATGATCGAATCTTGTGGTCGAGCAGACGAGGTTGGTTCTGCCGAGAAGTACTTCAAGGAGGCGGACAGGAAAGGCTTGCTCAACCAGCCATCCTTGTTTGCGGCACTCTTGGGCGTCTACGCTGGGAAAGGACAGGCAGACAAGGCCGAGAAGCTCTTCAAGAAGATGAAAGAACAGGATGTTTCCCGGGACGCGCTGTGCTACCACTACATCATTCTTGCCAACCTCAACGCCAAAAACATCGATCGCGCGGTGGAAATCTTGGAGCTAGCAGAGGCTGCTGGAATGCGGGATGGACGCTCGAGGCCATTCCTAGGAACGTTTTGTGACGTTCTCAAAACGATTGCCAAGGAGACAGGGGATGTAGCTCTGGCCGAGACATTGCTGGCGGACTGGAGGAAGGGAAAGTATAGAACCGACATCGCGGTCTACAATCATCTTCTTCGGGTCTACTTGAAAGCTGGGAAGCAAGTCCAAGGCCCCTTCCTCAAGAGACTGGCTGGGAACAACATGAAACCCACACGCGAAACTCACCAGCTGCTCCAGCAGCTCAGTGACGCTGGCGGAGAAGTCGTGACTGGCAACTATTATCTCTAGATTATCAGGTACATGGTTTACCTTTTCTTTCTTTTGGTGTGGGTCATTGTGAGCTGAGTTCTTTCTTGCAGGGAATGTTGGCTGCTGTCATCGTTGTTCCAGTTGCGACGACCTTCGTTGCAAATCCTTGGAGCAGAAATAGAGCCAGGTGTCCGGCTTTAGTTTCAGCTCCATGGCTGGCTGGGGCAGCAGCCAGCCGGACAGCTACACAGGTTTTGGGTTCGCAATACATCGCACAACAGGCTAGACAGCAGGAAGAGGAGGACGAAGAGGAATACGGTGCACAGGAAGAAGACTATGAGGATGTCGAGGACGAAGAAGATGCGGCCGATGAGCTGGGGAAGATTTACGAAAAGGATGAAGCCCGACTGGCTGGTGTAGATTTTAGCGCTGCCCAGCAGCTGTTGGAGGCTATTTGCGAGCTCAAAGACGAGCAATACATTCGCGTCCAGAGAATTGTGAGAGGATGGCTCAGGTCCAGAGACGTGGAAGTGGGGAAGCACGAGTTTGTATACGTGATGAGGCGACTGAGAAAGCGCAAGAGAGTCAAGCATGCACTAGAGGTACTGAGTGTTTCTATTTTTTTTCTTTGAAGATGGATTGTTTTCTTTTCTTTTCAGATTGCGGACTGGATGGCTCTCTCGAGACCAAGACCCTTCACTCTAACTACGAAGGACAATATTTTTCGAATGGACCTGGCGTCTCGCTGCGGATCTGTTGGCAAGGCCGAGAGGATCTTTGAGCGTCTTGCACCAGAGCACAGGTCCGAAGTTGCTTACAACGCTCTTCTTCTCAGCTACACCAAGAAAAAAAAACGGGGACGGGCCGAGAGACTTTTCAAAGAACTCAAAGCCACTGGTACCATCTCGTCATGCTACAGCCTGAACCTCCTGGCTTCGATGTATCGCCAGCTCGGCCTAGACGCGGAAGTTCTTATGCTGGCAAAGGAAGCACAGAAGCTGGGAGTTGAGCTCGATATGTGCTTCTACAACCTCCTCCTTCCAGCAAAGTTTAGAGTCCAGGGCCTGGAAGAAGTTGAGAAGCTCTACGCTACAATCACTTCTCCCAGGGACAGGACACGGTTCTTCACTTGCCTGGCCATGGCAAACATCTACGTCTCGGCTGGGAGGAACGACAAAGTGCTAGAGATGCTGGAGCTGATCGACCAAGGAATGGAAGCAGGGACGATAGTAAAGCAGCGCAGGAGATACAACGTCCTCATTTCCATGTACGCTTCTCTCGAAGACGGTGCTCGGGTGGAGAGGACGTGGGAGAGGCTTAAGCAGCAGCGACAGCCAAACACCGAGGACTACTGCTGCATCATCCGAGCCTGGGGCAAGCTTGGACACGTCGTCAGGGCCGAGACGATCTTCCAGGTAGCCGAAGCCAACGAGAAGAGCCTCAAGTACTCGACGGTGTTTAACGCCATGATGTTCGTCTACTCGGTCGCGGGGATGCGCGAAGAGGCCGAGGGGCTGGTCCAGAGGATGGAGTACGAGCTGGGTGTGAAGCTGGATCCGTGGTGCTACCACCATCTAGTGCTGCTCTACGCCAAGGCCGGAGACATCGGAAAGATGCTATCGACTTTGAGAGCTGCTCAAGCCGGTGGGAAGAAAGAGCGGCGATTCACGCCGCTGGCGGCTACTCTGTGGGCTGCTCTCAACACTCTGGCGGATGCCGGGGACGTGGATACCGCCGAGGAGACGCTGACGAGGTGGAAGAGGTCGGGCTACCGGGTTACCACGGGGTTGTATAACAGGCTACTCAGGGCACACTTGGTTGCGGCCAGGCCAACGGAGAGATTCGTGGAGAGGATGCTTGTGGATGGAGTCGTGCCCAATGGTGAGACGGAGAAGCTGTTCAACGAGCTCAAGGTGAAACTATCGTAAGCATCGTATCAAATTTACATGGTGAAGGAGTGATGGAACAGAATGTTAGCGAAGAACTTTGGTGGTGGAGATCCAAGTGTTGCGAAGAACGCAAAAAATGGAAATACAATTTAGAGAATGAGAGAACAAGGAGGCCTTGTTCTTCATCTCTATATGGAAGAACACCTTAAATTCTTCTTAACTAGAATATTCAAGCATATTCTACATAAGGGGTTTAGGGTTTATCACTGTGAGAAGAATATTCTCGGAATATCCCCCTAGTTGAAAACTTCTAGCTTCTTGAGAAGTTTGTGAGTAGTCTCGTTGGGCTCCAGCTTGGCCTCCTTGATGCGATTCTCGATCCCCCAAGCCGGCTTCTGGCACCTCCGGTACACCTTGAGCAGCGCATTGAAGAGCCTGATATCGTAAGGATAGTGCTTCGTCTTGAGCACCTTCTCCACCATCTCCTCGGCTTTCTCCAGCTCCTTCTTCCCGGCGTAGGCCTCCAGCAGCGTCAGCACCGTGACGAAGAGTGGATTCTTGAAGCCTTTGGCCAGGCCTTTCTCCTCCGCCTCGCTAAACTTCTCCGTGGCCTTGACGAACTGGTGCCTGTTCACGTAGCCGGACACCAGGTAGTGGTAGCCCTTGAATCCCAGCTTGTACCGCAGCTCCTCCATCTTCTTGGCCGTTCTCTCAGCGTCGTTCATGAGGCCGTTCATGCAGTAGACTTTGAGCATCGTGAAGCACTGCCTCTCCGAGAGCTTCTGATTTTGAGCTTCCAGTTGCTTGCAAATCTCCTCGAACTGCTTCATCTCGCCGTTCATGCCGAAGGACTCGATCGCCGCCAGGAAGTAGGACTCGGGCATGTACTCGGCCACTCGCTTCTGCTCCCTCCAGAGCCTCTCCACGTCCTTCTTCTTTCCCATGGCACCGTAGAGCCGGATCAGGTTCCTCCACTCGAAGCCTGTTGGTATCTTGTCCACGTCCAGGAAGAACTCCTCGATCGTGTCCTCCAGATCGTCCATCCCGAGCGCGTCCCGGCTCTTCAGCAGGTTCAAGTACGTGAAGGCGTCGGGAGCGACGTTGGACTTGTCCTTGAGCTCCGCAAACATCTCCTTGGCCTCGTCGATTAGGCCCATCCGGAGGTACATGGCGATGACGAGGTTGTAAGAGTAGGGATTGGTGATGAGAACCAGCTCCTTCATCTGCTTCAAGACGTCTAGAGCTCTTTCTTTCCTGTGGGCCGTCGCAAAGGCCTGGAGGAGCAGGACGTAGCACGTCTCAGTCTTGTCCTGGATCCGGTTGAAGCAAGTCAGCACTTTGTCCACCTTCAGCTCTCGAGTGTGGAAATCCATCCGGACCAAGTGATCGAAGTCCGTCAGCTGGAATGGCTTCTCCACGATGACCCAGTTCATGAGCTGGAAGGAAAAGAAAAACGTAAGAACGAAGCGAGAAGAAAACAAAGTTGGATCGAGCAAAGAGAGCGGAGAAAACAAAGCTGGATCGAACAAAGAGAGGAGGAAAGCAAAGTTGGATCAACCAGAGAAAGGGGAGAAAACAAAGTTGGATCGAGCAAAGCGAGCGGAAAGTTGAATAGAGGAAAGAGAGGAAAAAACAAAGCTGGCTAGAGCAAAGAGAGAGGAGAAACCAAAGTTGGATCAAGCGGAGAGAGGAGAAAATAAAGTCGGATCGTGCAAAGAGTGGAGATAACAAAGTTTGAAGCAAAGACTGAACAGAACACAAAGTTGGATCGAGCAAAGAGAGAGAGGAAAAACCAAAGTTGGATCAAGCGAAGAGAGGAGAAAATAAAGTCAGATCGTGCAAAGAGAGGAGATAAGAAAGTTTGAAGCAAAGACTGAAAAGAAAACACAGTTGGATCGAGCAAAGAGAAAGAGAGAGAGAGAGGAGAAACCAAAGTTGGATCGAGCAAATAGAGAGAGACAGAGAGAGGAGAAACCAAAGTTGGATCGAGAAAGAGAGAGGGAACTTACTTTCATTCCTTGGAAGTAGAACATCCGAGCGTGGAGCCGGATGATGAGCTTGTAGATCACATCCCTTGTGACGAGATTGCCTTCGCTTTGCCAATCCTTGAGCGCTGCAACGATGTCTCTATAGTTGCTTGGCTCGGCCTTCTTCCAAATCGCGTCTATGTGAGACTGTAGTGTGCCGCTCGACGGTGGGATGGGAATCAGCGGCATCCGTGGCTCCCGCATTTCGTGCTCCACGAAGAATTTCTCCAGGGAGCGATCGTCCAGGGGTAGGACATGGAGCGCTCGCGTTCCTGGCGCTAGCACTAGCGCTGCTGGGGAGAAAATCCAGTGCCGGTTCACTGGCGCGATCGATCGAGCCGGGACAGCGACTCTTGCTCCAGAGCTAGACAATGCTGGTCCTGGCACCGCGATTGCGCTCGCGAAATGCCGCCTGTAGAAGAGAGGAGCTAGAGAGAATGCGAATGCAAGACGAGGAGGACGTACCATCGCCGCGCTTGGCGTCCCAGCCGATGCATCGCTGATAAACCCTAAACCCGGCAGGATTTTAGGGTTCTTGGGAGGAATGGGAGCAGGAAGAGCGACGCTGCGTATCGCCAGGGCCGCGAGGTAAGGCACCGATCACTGGTATGAGAATGTAACTCGCTCACTTGCTCCTCCAGATTTCTTCTCAGGCCGGCGGCGAGCACGGCTATCGCTCGACCAAGAGCGGCATTCTCGTTTCTTGGCGAAAGGAATGTGGAGACAGTAGCCAGGGGTTGGATGAGCTCTGGATTCTATCTCCAGCAGCAGCGGCATTACACCGACGATGTGGAGTTCCAGGATGCTGGGGACGATCTCGTGGTTTACGATCCAAGGGCGTCGCGGAGGGCGCAAGGAAGCGGTGACGCTCTTGAGGACCTGTGGGCAAAAGTGGATTACTCACAGGATGCAGTGTTGGGGATCAAGCAGTGGGAGAGATCCGGCAACAAGCTCACGAGATCGATGCTCGCTATGCTTCTTCAAAGAATGAGGTGCCGACGAATGCACACCAAGTCCGTCCAGGTGAGAGCTCTCAAGTTACTTGTTCTTCTTCTCGCTCAAGAGTGATCGATCGTTTTTTTCTTGTGGATAGATTCTTTCATGGCTCGTCGAGAAAAAACCCATCGAGGTGACCGAAGGAGACTACGAGCAGCTGGTCACCTTGGCTTGCCGCGACTCGGACTATGAAACCGCAGAGAGGTATTTCTATAGTCTCCCGAGTCACTTGAGCAAGTGGCCAGCGTTTTCGGCGCTCGTCGCCGGCTACGCATCCAGGAACTTGATGGCAAAGGCCGAGAACTTGATGAGAACGGGGACCTCGCCTCTGCCGCAGCCATACTCGGCGATGATTCTCATGTACATCCGGAGGGCCGAGTACCAGAAGATCGTCAAGATCTACAAGAGTATGAAGGCGGACGGGATAGAGCCCAACGTGATAACTTACACGGTGCTGCTGAAGTTCAAGGACAGGATCGGCCCGATCAAAGGACTGGAACAAGACGTTGAGGACGCGCTGGGAAAGATCAAGCTCAGTGAGATGTGCGCTGCGAAGAGGCCAGCGATTGCCGGGAACATGATGCACTGCTACGCGATGCTTGGGAAGCTGGACAAAGTGGAAGAAGTGTGGCAGCAAATGGACCAAGAGCGTCGGCTCCCAGAAGGTTTTTTCGTCATGGCAATTGAGTCTCTCGCGCTACTGGGACAAGTGACCAAAGCTGAGAAGGTTGCACAGATGAAACCAACCGCGAACGTCCAGGCTCGGCTCTTACAGGCACTGGCTCGTCACTTCGCCAAGCAAGGAAACATGAAGAGAGTGGAGGAAATGCTGGGTCGTGCCGACAGATATGAGCTGACACCATCTTTCGGGATTTACAACTATCTCGTCACCGGGTACTTGGCCAGGAAGGACCCCCAGACTGCGGCCTCGAGGATGAGATTGGCGTTGAAAGTGGTGACCGAAGAGCGAGCAGTGCCATCTTATGCCGCTGTCACGGGATTGCTTCCATATCTAGCAGCGGAGAAAGACGTGACGACTGCCGAGCAAATGGTGCGGAGGTATAGAGGCTGGACGGATGACAACTTCCACAAGCTGCTGCTTAATGTCTACGTAGAAGCTGGGAAAGGACCGTCTCCGGACATAAAGTCGAGGTTCAGGCGCCTTCCCTGCGTTGGTCACGTTGAAGCCAGGCGGCTGGCTATCAGGGCCTTCGCGTTAGAACCATAGCCATTGCTGCGGTGACACTACGACTACTGGTAACTATACCCATCTCTCTTTTGCCGGCTGGTCCTGACTCTTTTGTTCAAATCCAGGAGTACTTTTCTTCTCTTCGCGACGTCAAACGGACCTCCTCGTAGCTGCGGTTATGCAAGTTCTTATTGAGACGAATGGCCGAGGTCTACAAAACCGAGCAAACCAGCTTGGCTTGGCTGAAGTGATCATCATACAAGCGGCTGCCGATAAGATTTCAAGGAGAAGAGAGCTGTACAGGGAGCTAGAGCTGGCCCGTCCCGAGTGGACGTCTGGATCTGTCCCCCGAGGCCCACGCACGGTAGTCCTTTTCAAGCTGCAAGGCATCAAACACAGTTTTACGAAGATGAGAGAATCTGGACAGCACCTGGCTCAAAAATCGAGGAAGCATGACGCGCAGGACTTGGCCGAGCACTTGGTTCCCGGTCGATTCTATCGCTTGGACTGGAATAGCTCGAAAGGCAAAAGGCACCTCTATCGTCACCTGCGAGGATATATCATCAAGCCGGGACTTGCAGCGAGCAACTTTACCTCGATGGTTGCATCCGAGATGAGCTTCCGGGTCTTCGGTGATCTGCCGCTGTTCTTCCACGACACTCTATTCTCCATGGACGCTGGAGCACAGCCGAGAGTTACTGACAGGGCCGGGAAGAAATAACGAAGATGCTACCATCATACCTGAGAACTTTTGGTTCTGCGCGACTACTATCGGAGAACCTTCGAGCTGATGAGGATCGGGGTGTTTAGAATTCGACCGTGGGGAGCAGCAGAGAGTCTACTTACAGTGCATGACAAGAGCTTGATGATGCAACCATCGGGCTGTTCTTCGACGGTGACAACGAGCACCGGACAAACTTCGAAGGCGAAGAACTTGAGCTTGTGGACGTAGCACTTGAAGGTATTGTCGTCCACTCTCTCGATACTCATTCCTTTGAGCTCCTCTCGAAGAAATCGGTGCTGCAAGTGTGATCCTGGGTTCGAGAAGAGCGATCTGGAGGCTGACCTCCTGGAGAACTATTTCGCGGGCAAAGCCTTCCTGATTTCCAAGAACGATGAGAAGCCCGTCGATAATGTGGCCCTGTCAGGCTTCACGCCTTCCAGATCAGACCTGGGACGCTTCCCCCTCGCGATCCTTCCAGCGCCGTGACGAGCATCGTCCAGATTTTGTTGGAACTCGACCATCGCGGCGCAGGGCATCGGATGATGCGCCGCGCGCCACGACTGGATCCAATCCCTCGCGCTGGAGAAACACTTCGCATTAGTTAGTAACGAAGATCTGACGGCTGCGGATGTTCCTGATTGTATCCGGTGTAATAAATTGCCATCTGAAATAGACATGACCTAGGGTTACAACAGGATGGAGGAGATGGGGGAGATGGGGGAGACGGCGATGTATGCGCGTACGACGAAGATCTCTCCTGGATGTGCGATCATGTTATGTAATTGGCGTCCTGTGATTCCGGCGGTCATAAATCACAACAGCGGTTTGGAAGGTTTCGATTCAGGTATTAAATCGTGGATTCTCTTGGATCCTGGCCAGAGGCGTCTTCGTCATTATACCATCACAGGAGGAGGAGAAAAGAGGGCAAGAGAGGAGGCAGAAAAGAGTGAGGCTGGTGGAAAGAGGCCAAGAATCAAGGTGCCAGCGGCAGGCAAGGCTCCAAGAATTGAGGTGGCAGTAGAAAAGAGTGTCGAGGCACTAGCATCGGCAAGCAAGACTCTTGACGAGTAGGTGTTGTTGCTTTCAGATGGCTCTTTGCATCTATCAGGTGGGATAGTGGATAGAAAAGCATCTGTGATGTAACTGATGGATGCGAAGCAGTATATGTGGGACACTCTCCAGGGTCTTACCAAGCAACAGCTGCCATGTCACTTCATAGCACAGCAGGAGGCCGAAGGAGAGTTCTAAAGCCTCGTTATTCATCTGAATTCACTGCAAAAACAAGTGAATGAGATTCAACCTTGTCTCCAAGTGCTAGAGGATTGGATAGGATATTCGAAGCCTGAACTCTACGAGGTACTGGGGATCAATCGGTTCACTGCAGCTGCTGAGATTTTGGATGTTGCGGCAAGCTTCCTTTCTTACTTCACAAGGGAAGCCATACAGAAGTAGGGAGTTCTTGACGAGCTGGTGGACTACGGGCCTACAAGGCCTAGGAAGTTGAAGCCATACAACTCCTATGACAAATCTGCCATAACTTACAGAAGCTTGTGGTGGTTTGTTTTTAACAAGGAGGCGAGTGGGAAATCTCTAAGTGAGGTATGGCATAATTTTGAGATTCAGGGATAAGTACTTCCCCCTGATTGGGATCGGAAGCGAAGTTCAACACGCAAGGAAGGTATGCATGTCATCTATAAATAGGTTATTCAAGCCGTTGAGGAGGAGTTGGTCAAAGACATAAGTTTTTGCCAACAGTAATGCGACATCAGGAAATGTATGGGGTTTTACTTGTCGTGCATCAATAGGAAGTCTATTCAAGAGTGTCCAGGATCCCCATTGTGTGCACTCCAACGTTCTGCCTCGGCTTGATGCATGACAAGTAAAACCCTATACATTTCCTGATGTCGCACTACTGTTAGCAGGAACTCATGTTTTTGACCAGCTCCTCCTTAACAGCTTGGATAACCCGTTTACAGATGACATGCATACCTTCCTTGCATGCTGAACTTCACTTCCGATCCCAATCAGGGGGAAGTACCTGTCTCTGAATCTCAAAATCATGCCATACCTCACTTAGAGATTTCCCGTTCGCCTCCTTGTTGAAAATAAACCACCACAAACTTTTGTAAGTTATGGCAGGTTTGTCATAGGAGCTGTATGGCTTCAACTTCCTAAGTCCTGTAGGCCCGTAGTCCACCAGCTCGTCAAGAATTCTTTGCTTCTATATAGCTTCCTTTGTGAAGTAAGAAAGGAAGCTTGCCGCAACGTTCAAAATCTCAACAGCTGCAGTGAACTGATTGATCCCTAATACCTCGTAGAGTCTAGGCTTCAAATATCTTATCCAATCCTCTAGCACTTGGAGACGAGGTTGAATCTCATTTAGCACTTGGAGATGAGGTTAAATCTCATTCACCTATTTTTGCAGTGAATCCAGGCGAATAACAAAGCTTTGGAACTCCTCCGGCCTCTTGCTGTGCTATGAAGTGACCTGGCAGCTGTTACTTGGTAAGACCCTGGAGAGTGTCCCACATATACTACTTCGCATCCATCAGTTGCATCACATATGCTTTCTTATCCACTATCTGAGGTGGAACACTAGAGTGCACACAATGAGGATCCTGGACACTCTTGAATGGGCTTCCTCTTCCTCGACTACTGCAACCTTCTCAGTGGATAGGTCGGACATACAGTTGAAGAAGATGGAGATGTCAGAGCTCCAGCATAAGATTCATGTCTTGTTCGATATTCATGGTCATGCTCACACTATTCCGGAGTTCAAGTATATCGCTAACACTTTCTACCCTCTGCTTAACTGGTACGCAATGAAGCTGGGGATCAAAGTGTTTGAGATCTACAGCAGGAACAAGTTGGTGGATGAAGATGCAAGTGTCACTTATGAGTTTGTGGAGGGGAAGTGGATGAGAGATGGCCTTCAAGATTAGCATTGGTCTCTCCTATCTTGGTACAGCATGTGGGAGTGAGCGATAGACTGTGTTGACTGAAAGTAAGTACTTGATTCTTGAACGAACGTCTGTTGTTCTGACGAGTTTTTTGTGTTGTTGGACAAAGTGGAAGAAGTGTGGCAGCAAATGGACCAAGAGCTTCGGCTCCCAGAAGGTTTCTTCGTCATGACAATTGAGTCTCTCGCGCTACTGGGACAAGTGACCAAAGCTGACCGCAAACGTCCAGGCTCGGCTCTTACAAGCACTGGCTCGTCACTTCGCCAAGCAAGGAAACATGAAGAGAGTGGAGGAAATGCTGGGCCTTGCCGATAGATACGAGCTGACACCATCTTTCGGGATTTACAACTATCTCGTCACTGGGTACTTGGCCAGGAAGGACCCCCAGACGGCGGCCTCGAGGATGAGATTGGCGTTGAAAGTGGTGACCGAAGAGCGAGCAGTGCCATCTTATGCCGCTGTCACGGGATTGCTTCCATATCTAGCAGTGGAGAAAGACGTGACGACTGCCGAGCAAATGGTGCGGAGGTATAGAGGCTGGACGGATGACAACTTCCACAAGCTGCTGCTTAATGTCTACGTAGAAGCTGGGAAAGGACCGTCTCCGGACATAAAGTCGAGGTTCAGGCGCCTTCCCTGCGTTGGTCACGTTGAAGCCAGGCGGCTGGCTATCAAGGCCTTCGCGTTAGATCCATAGCGATTGCTGCGGTGACACTACGACTACTGGTAACTATACCCGTCTCTCTTTTGCCGGCTGGTCCTGACTCTTTTGTTCAAATCCAGGAGTACTTTTCTTCTCTTCGCGACGTCAAACGGACCTCCTCGTAGCTGCGGTTATGCAAGTTCTTATTGAGACGAATGGCCGAGGTCTACAAAACCGAGCAAACCAGCTTGGCTTGGCTGAAGTGATCATCATACAAGCGGCTGCCGATAAGATTTCAAGGAGAAGAGAGCTGTACAGGGAGCTAGAGCTGGCCCGTCCCGAGTGGACGTCTGGATCTGTCCCCCGAGGCCCACGCACGGTAGTCCTTTTCAAGCTGCAAGGCATCAAACACAGTTTTACGAAGATGAGAGAATCTGGACAGCACCTGGCTCAAAAATCGAGGAAGCATGACGCGCAGGACTTGGCCGAGCACTTGGTTCCCGGTCGATTCTATAGCTTGGACTGGAATAGCTCGAAAGGCAAAAGGCACCTCTATCGTCACCTGCGAGGATATATCATCAAGCCGGGACTTGCAGCGAGCAACTTTACCTCGATGGTTGCATCCGAGATGAGCTTCCGGGACTTCGGTGATCTGCCGCTGTTCTTCCACGACACTCTATTCTCCATGGACGCTGGAGCACAGCAGCCAGTTACTGACAGGGCCGGGGAGAAAGAACGAAGATGCTACCATCATACCTGAGAACTTTTGGTTCTGCGCGACTACTATTGGAGAACCTTCGAGCTGATGAGGATCGGGGTGTTTAGAATTCGACCGTGGGGAGCAGCAGAGAGTCTACTTACAGTGCATGACAAGAGCTTGATGATGCAACCATCGGGCTGTTCTTCGACGGTGACAACGAGCACCGGACAAACTTCGAAGGCGAAGAACTTGAGCTTGTGGACGTAGCACTTGAAGGTATTGTCGTCCACTCTCTCGATACGCTGCGCATCTAACACCGAGTACTGGCTTGCAGGAAGACTCATATACTCGGCTGGGAAGAACGAAGAACAAGAAGGAAAAAAAGATGAGAGGCTTGCCAGGCATGGACATTCTTCGCCGAGTACCTAGAGGGCGATGGGTCTCCTCGAGAAGGTAACTCTCGCTCGCTCGCCCGACTAACCTTGCCCGTGGCTCTGATCTCCCGAGATCGCCAGGGACGTCGACCGCTGCCGCGATTCTCCCGTGCTGCCGCTGCCGCTTCCTCCTCCGCGATGCAAAGCTTGGAGGACCCAGCTTGAGCGCTTCCAATCCAGGCTTTTCGGGAGAAGACAAGGCAATGTGATGGTGGCTCCGAGACTCCAGGGAGGAGAAGAGGCTCCAGCACGCCATGCCCTTCGTGGATTTGCTGGAGAGTTCGATACCTCTGAGAGTTTTAATGGTAAAAAGTTAAAAGTTAAAAAGTAGAAAGGTTTAGGATGAATGTTTACCTTTTAGCAAAATAGAATTGTCCCTGGAATATTCTTGACGAAAACTGGGCTTATAAACCCTAAAATATATTTGCGCGATGATGGAAGAGCTCCAATCGTGGCTGCGAATTCACATCGCCGTCCACGACCTTTGCGGCTTGCGCGGCTTCGATCTTAGGGTTTTTGAGAGGCAAGGAGTTCCAGCAGCGATCTTCTCTCGTCAGCGCCTTCATCCGCGGCTATCCACAGCGATCTAGGACGATCAACAAAATGTAGGTGCGAACTAGCAATCTAGGATGATCCACAGGAGGATGGAGGCAAGGTCGTGGATTCTGGCGCTAGTAGACGTGAGAATCTAGCCTTGGACGGGGAATCGCCACCAGAGGTTGAGTCTTTTGGCACACCAATCCAAAAGTCTCAGCCATATCCAGCTTTGCAGGATCTTGGTCGAGCTCCCAGTCAAATCCTTGGACAAGCGTCGCCACTCCAATCCGGACAGTATCAAGGCCGAGCTTGGCGCCGGGGCAGACTCTCCTCCCAGTTCCAAATGGAACGAAGTGGAAGTTTTGGCCAAACACGTCGATGTCCTGCTCGATGAATCGCTGTGGCCGGAACTCCAGAGGCTCTTTCCAGAACTTCTCGTCCATCCCGATCGCGTAGCTGCTCAGGTAGACCAAGGCCCCGGCTGGGATCGTGAAGCCACCGAGCTTGATCGGCCCTCCTTCGACGAGCTTGGGATTGATGAGCGGCGTCACTTGGTGCAGCCTCAGTGTCTCCTTGGCTATGGCCTCCACGTATCGAAGCTTGGGCAGGTCCGAGTCCTCCACAAGCCTTTGCGACCCGACAACGTCGTCGATCTCGCGTCGAGCTCTCGAGAGCTCGGCTGGATGGCGGAGAAGTTCCGCCATGGCCCATTCTACCGAGAGAGCCGAGCTATCAACTGCGCCAAGCAAGATATCCTGCGTGATCTAGCGTCAGGGAGGAGAAATCCAAGAGGAGGAGAACACTTACGAGCAAAAGCGTGATCTTGGTCGTGTCCGAGAGCTCGTCCATGGAGATGAGCACGTCGATGAACGCCATGGGCTCCTCGTCGGTGGTGACAACCCGAGGATTCTCTCGCCGGTCTCGCAAGATGGAGAAGAGGTGGCGATTCAGCTTGTCCGTGAGCTGCTTGTACTGCTTCTCCAGGCCCTGGACGTCCAGCCACCGTAGCCAGGGGATGTAATCGCTCACGTTGAAGATCCCGACCAACCTTATTGTCTCGACGATGGCTCGCACGAATTCCTGGCTGGATCCACAGAAGGAGCGCTCGCCGAAGAGCCTGTAAGCTATGATGCTTATGTTGAAGTCGTGGAACTTTTCGCGCAGGAGCACCGGATTTCCCTGCTCGTTGCGGATGGATCGAGCGAGGCGGCCCGGCGAATCCCATCGCAGATCCTCAGCCGCGCCGGCGATAGCAAGTGAGTGTTGATGAGTTTCCTGTAGAGCTTCACCTGTGGAGTGTAGGAACTGAAGATTATGCCGCTGGAATCGTTGCCAAAGTACTTGCTACAGATCAGCGAAGGTTTCGACGAACACTGGAGGCTGTGGAGCTTGAATATCTCGCTGGCTGCTCGCGCGGAGCTGATGATCACGGCGGAGACCCTGCCGAGCTTCGGGTGCATGACGTCGCCGTGCTTGCGAGAGAGCTTTTGAAGGGAGATGTGAGGGAGCGAGCCGAGCCTGTGGAGGCTGCCAATGACGGGGAGATTGAAGGGGCCGGGAGGGAGACGATCTCCATCGCGTCTTCTTCCTCTTCTAGAGCCAGCGAAGTACAAGAGGGGCATCAAAGCGACCAGCATCAAGGCACACAAAGTTGCAAGATCCATAGCTTGGAAGAACACAAATTTTTGGTGAATCTGGAAGAACACACTCTAGCTTAAACTGTCCAGAGTGATAGATTTCTCACTGGCTTTGCATCATTGGAAAGTACTGTTTCCTACCACACGGTATCAAAAAAAATCTAGAGCTTTGACTAGAGCAGTCAACTCTAGTCCAATAGTGGTCAACGTAAGTTATCGCACGGTCTGGATGATTTTCGCAGCTCCCAAGATCGTGAAAACTTGCTGTGGAACACCCAGCTAACACTCGAGAACAAGTGTACGTAAGCTCCAGCATCCTTGGAGCTGCGCAGCTCAAACAGCTTCTCGATCGCGAGCGATGCCAGATCCCTGTTCTTGTGAGCCTTGCAAGCAGCGGCCGCCAAGCACGTCCACTCCATCGCGTCTGGCTCGAAAGGCATGCTCTCGATCAGCTCCGCGGCATCGCCCAGGAACCCGGCTCGAGCGATGAGATCGACCAAGCAGCAGTAGTGGAACTTGGTAGCATCCAGACCGTGGTCGACTCGCATCGAACGAAACAGGGATCGGCCAGTGTAAGCGTCTCCACCATAGCTGCAAGCCACCAGGACACTGACGAAGCTCGTCTCATCGGGAGAGCACTGCCAGCAGCACCTCATCCATCCAAAACTCTCGAGTGCTCGATCGGGATGCCCGTTCTGGGCGTAGGAAGCGAGCACAACGTTCCACGAGACCAAGTCGTGCTCTTCGGCCGTGTCAAACAGGCTCCTCACTCGCTGGAGATGCCCGTTCTTGGCATAAGCGACGAGCATAGAGTTCCAAGACACCATGTTTCTCTCTGGCATCGTTTCAAAAACCTGTCTTGCTTCGTCAACGTAGCCGTCGAGAGCGTAAGCGCAGAGAATCGCTGTCCAGGAGACGAGATCCTTCCTCTCCATCCCATCAAAGAACTCTTTTGCGAGCTCCAACCTTCCGTGACGAACATACGCGGAGAGAAGAACGTTCCAGGAGAACAGATCCCACTCTGGAAACCAATCCAACAAGATCCTTGCCTGCTCGAGATCTCCCTTGGAAGCATAGGCCGAGAGCAGCGACGTCCAGGAAACGATGTTAGTCTCTTCCATCTCATCGAAGACGGTTCTCGCGTCGTTGAGTCGGCCGTGCCGGACGTAGCCCGATAGCATCGTCGAGCACGAAACGATATCTCTCTCCGGAACACCGTGAAACAGCTTCTCTGCTTCTTCCAGATGATCGTTCTCGGTGTTTGCAGCGAGCATCGCCGACCAGGAAACTAAATCCCGCTCCGGCATCTGGATGAAGCAAGCTCTAGCTTCGTCGATGCAGTTCTTCTTCGCGTAAGTCACCACCATGCTCGTCCAGGAAATCAAGTTCCTCTCTGGCATTGAATCGAAGATGTTCTTGGCCTCGCCGACAAGTCCTCGCTGAGCATAAGCCGCGAGAAGGGCGTTCCAGGAAACCATGTTTCTCTCTTGCATGGAATCAAACACTTGCTTTGCTTCGTCCAGATGCCCGTTGCGAGAATAAGCTGTGAGCATTGCCGTCCAGGCATACAAGTCCCACTGTTCCATGGCGTCAAAGATCTGCTTCGCTTGTAGCAGCTGCCCCGTCTGGGCATAAGTCGACAGCATCACCACCCAAGAGCAAACGTCCTTGCAAGTGATCGTTTGGAAGAACTCCCAGGCTTCTTCAAGGCTGCCGAGCTTGGCATATTTCTGGAGGAGCTTGTTCGAAAGGTGCGTGTCACTGCTTAGAAGGTGGCGTAATCGAGAGCGAACCTGGCGTGTCATCGAAAGGCTTGTGCACGAATCTATCAACGCGACGGGATTGATCAACGCCAACTTGGCAGCGTTCATCATCTTCCTGAGAAATAAAAATCAAAATCGTCAGTAAACCATGAGAAGTTTGCTAGTAAAGAACTCGAACCTTTACGAGTCTCTAGCATTTCTTCTTGAGAATGTAAACATCAGCCTCCTCAAAAGCGTAGTCGGGATGGAGCTGGGAACGATCGACTTTGTCGACGGCGAATCTCTCTGGACAAAGCCTCCAAAACAACTCGTGAGCCTCAGGTGATCTCACCTGGTATCCCAAAAGAATCAAACTGTCCGGCCCAGAGACATCGCCCATCGTTTGTAGCAAAGGCTCCACTCCATTCTCGATATATACCACATCCGCCGCGATCACCACGTCGAATGGAGGCTTCAAGCTCTCGATTTGTTGCTTGTTTCCCCAGTTAAGCTGTGCCACCTTCTCAAGAAAAAAGACAAGAAAATATGTGTTAGAACGAAGCCACGAGCAAAGACAACGAAAACAAAGAAAAGTAGAAATGAAAGATCACTAGAGAGAGCGAAGAACGAAGGAAATAAGTGTGTGATCCATCTAGAGAGGAAAAAATGCTATTGATCGATCGCTCATACCTTTACTTTCTTCTTGGAGGAGAGCGATGTCGCAAGGACATTCTTCTTCACATTCCTCTTGAGCGTGGAGAGAACCGGCGGCACATCCGTGAGCAGCACCTGGCCGAGGCCCAGCAACGCCAGCGCCAGGCCAGCGCCGCCACACCCAGCCCCGAGCTCAATCCCCCGCTTGCCCTGGATCCTCTCGCGAATCCCGCCCTGCCGCTCCGCCCATTTCGCCAGCACTAGCGAGCACGGCCACACCGTCGTCCCGACGTGCATCGATCCATTGTCCTGCTCCATGGCGATCTCCTCATCGCCGATCGCGAGCTTCACCACTGGCCACGACGAATATTTCATCGCATTCTCACAATAGCCCTAATAGTGACGTGTCATTCCATCCAATGTGGCTGCCACATATGCGCCACGTATGAAATAAGGATATACTAGAATATTCGTACGAAAAAGTATTTAAACTTGTAAAGCATTGGAGAGCATCACATAAGAGGTTGCTTGGGAGGTGTCAAACTCGAGAACTTTAGTGGCTGCGCAGCCACCCAAAAGTGAATCGCGCTGGACAGTGGAAGCTCCAAGCATGGCACCCCATGCCTCGAGATTTGGCTTGCAAGGCATAGAGTGGATCACATCCTTGGCATTTTGGAGCTCCCCGCATCGCCCAATGACGTCTACAATGCAGGCATAGTGTTCTTGAGATTGGATCACTCCAAAGTCGTGGTGCATCGAGGAGAAGAGCTGGATGCTTCGGGTGATCAGACCCAAGTGGTTGCAAACCGTGAGAAGGCTCAAAAATGCGACACTGTCTGGGATTGCGCCGCGCAAGTTGAGCTCGAGAAACACCTCTACAGCTTTTCTTGGGTGGCCATTCTGGGCATATGCTGCGAGCATTGCGTTCCAAGAGACAAGATCATGATCAAACATCGTGGCAAATGTTTTTTCTGCTTTTGCCAAGGCACCGGCTTGGACAAAAATTGTCAGCAATACGTTCCATGAAATGGTATCCCTTTCTGGCATTTCATAGAACATAGAGAGTGCTTCTTCAAAGTTTCCATTGCGTCCCAAACCGGCAACAATTATATTCCATGTCACCAAATCCCACCTTGGCATTTGGTTAAAGAGTTTTTGAGATTCATTGATGTGCCCAGAATGGGCATATGCCGCAATCATGGAATTCCATGCACCAGTGTCTCTGAATGGCATCTTTTCAAACATAATTCTTGCTTGCTCTAACAACATATTTCTTGCGTAAGCTTGTAACATTACAGTCCAAGTTACAAATGTTGGATCTTCTATTTGGTCGAAAATAATCTTTGCTGAATCAAGATCTCCTGCATCGGCATAAGCTTGAATCATGCTTGTACGTGCAACTACATCGGGTTCAGGCATCATGTCAAATATCCCTTTTGCTTTTCTAATGTTTGAAACTGTGACGTAAGACGCTAACATAGCATTCCATGATACATTATTCTTCTCCGGCATATTCTTAAACATCTCTTCTGCAGCATCTAAATGCCCTGATTTGGTACTTGCGGTAAGAATTGCGGTCCAAGTTATCACGTTCCAAACTGGTGCACTCTCAAACAATTTTTTTGCTTCCGTAAGGTTTCCATTTTGCGCATAGCCGTCAATCATGGCTGTCCAGGTAACCACATCTCTGTATGGCATTGCATCAAAAATAAACTTTGCTTGTTCCAAATGCCCAGTTTCGGCATATGCAACGAGCATGGTGGTAAAGGTTAAGATATTCTTTTCTTGCATTTTATCAAACAAAAACTTTGCCTTGTTAAGATGGCCATTAAGTATATAAGCCTGTATCATCGCGGTACATGATACCACAGTCACCTCTGCCATCTGCTGAAAGAGATTATTTGCCTTTTCAAAATGCCCAGTTGAGGCATATGCTGTGATGATAATCGTCCAGGAGACATCGTTTTTGTTCTTCATTTTTTCAAATATTTCTTGAGCTTGGATCAAATTGCCATTGTCTGCATAGGCAGAAATCATCGAATTCCAAGCAATTGTGTTTTGAACTGGCATTTGGGTGAAAGTCTCTAGCGCTTGTTCAAAATAGCCATTGCGGGTATACACTTGGATCATGATATTCCACGAGAAGAGATTGGGCTGAGGAATTCGATCGAATGCTGCTTTCGAGTCCTCGACACTTCCACATCTCCCATACATCTCCACCACCAGATTCGCCAAATACCTGTTGTGTCTATGCACACTCTCCAGGATTTGGGCATGAACTCTTCTACCCTCACTCAATTTTTTTGAAGTTCCACACTGCCGGAGGAGTACAGCAAAATGATCCTGCTCCACTCTATGTGAAGATTCTGACATATTTATACGGGTTAAAAGCGGATTTCTATGACTTTTACATATGTTTAAAAGAGTCGAATGGAAATAAATTTTAACACATGATCATCATATGATCATAGTGATGGCGCATAAAAATCTTCTCTCCAGACTGTAAAGATCCAATCGTGAGGTATGATTACACGTAAGGCAACCTTAGAGCCTTGCAATTCGTCTCGATTGTACTTCATAACAGGCTCAGAAGGACTCGGGATACCACCCTACAAAAATAAGCATAAAAAATGGTGCTCATAATGAACTACGTACCAGATACTGTAGAATCAGCGGCACGACTTTCTCTGGAATATTCTTGCCAACAATCGCAATAGTAAAGGCAGAAGGATCTTTAAAACAAGAATCAAAGAAAGCGCACGCCCTCGGAGGATCAACTTGGCGAAGATCTTTTACAGTAATGCAAGGAAATGTCCGTATTTGGAAGACGATGAGTAAACGCTTTGAAGTCATTGTTTGCAAGAGGATGCTTGTTCCTCTCCGCTGCAAATTTGGCACGAACTTCCTGAAATGGGATTTCACTAGGAGAATCCGCACGCAAGCTATAGCTGAATGGAAAGAGGTCGTCCTAAAGGATTCGACGATCACAAAAGCCTCTCATGATGACACATTCAAGAAAAAGACGACCTTCCAAAAAGAGATGTTAGAAACCATTCTTCATGAGCTTACGTCCAATGGTACTCTTATCAAACCCACAGAAACTCAAGAAACGCCTCTGCGAGACAGTATCTCCTACGATCTCCTAGAAGGATAGGCAGCGCTCGGTTCTGATAGGGAAGAGCAGGAGAGTGTCCAAAGTCAAAAAATTTGCTATTCTGATGCATTATCTCTTTTAAAGGCTTATTCTCAAAATACTAGGATCATATCGTATCCAATATAATTAGTTGTAAATCTTTTCTTAAACCTTATATAACTTGTGGCATTGTTTTAAAAGAGAGCTTGATGTGAGGGTTTTGGTGGAAAAATGACGTCTCTCTTCATCTTATTTGTGTTCCTAGCTTTGTCAACGGTTATTGCTGTAAGAAATTTCCTTACATGTTCATTATCTTATACATTGATTTGTAGGTTGAGGATAGTCGCGTTTATATCGTACATTTGGGCCATAGTGATGGAACAAAACATCCAGATGCTATTACCGACACACATAATTCATTGCTTGCCACAGTTCTAAACCAGTAAGAATTTGTTTATCTTTGTTAGTAAATTATTTCTTTTTCATTTTTTTACAGACCAAGTTATGAAGCGAGAGATCATATTATTTACAGTTACAAACACACTATTGATGGATTTGCTGTCAGGTTTACCACCAAGCAAGCAAAACACATGTCTGGTAACAATATCACTTCTATTAAATCTTATATTTTTATTTTGTCTCTTTTAAATGCAGAGCTTCCTGATGTTGTGTCTATTCATGAAAATCACGTCCGTAAGCTTCACACTACTCGCTCTTGGGATTACATGGGGGTGAGTGGAAGTACAAATATGCCTCTATTTTCTAGCAGCAAACCTCTATGGGAACTAGGAGAATATGGAAAAAATGTGATAGTTGGGATATTAGACACAGGGGTTTGGCCAGAATCTCCAAGCTTTAACGACGATGGTATGGGCGAAATCCCCAGTAAGTGGCGAGGGATATGTCAAGAAGGAGATGCCTTCAACTCTTCACACTGCAACAGGCAAGTATCGTAGTAACAAAGTTTGCTGATAACAAATCTCTCAAATATATACAGGAAGTTGATTGGAGCACGCTACCATTTGAGAGGGTATTTGGAGGGGTTGTCAAAGAAAGAGAACAAGGTTCCAGGAATCTTATCTGCAAGAGATGACGACGGCCATGGGACACACACAGCTTCCACTCTCGCAGGCAGATTGGTCCAAAACGCCTCAGTTGTGGGGAGATTTGCCCAGGGAACTGCGGCAGGAGGAGTTCCAGGGGCGAGGCTTGCAGCATACAAAGCTTGCTGGGGGGGAGACGATGGGTATTGCCATGAGAGTGATTTGATTGCTGCGATGGATCAAGCAGTGCACGATGGAGTGGACGTTATATCAATGTCTAATGGAGGTGAGGAATATGTTAATGACGTGGTAGCTCTTGCTGCTCTTTCCGCGGTCAAGAAAGGTGTCACCGTTGTGGCTTCTGCTGGAAACGAAGGCGTCAAAGGAATGGGCAATAGTGACCCATGGTTCATCACAGTTGGTGCTAGTAGTATGGATCGATGGGGATCAGCTCGATTGTCTTTAGGCAATGGCATGACTTTCACGGTTTGTTTCTCTTTTGTGTCCATGGCTGCTTTGTTTGCTAACTCTTTCTGTGTCTAGGGTAAATCCAGACTTTCCATTGGTACAGAGAGCTTTCTTCCACTTGTTCCGGGTTATGAAGCAAACGCACCAGAGTCTACCACACAAGACAGGTTTGAAAATTTCATTATCAAATTAATCCTGCAAAGTTTAATAAGTGTTTCTTGTTTCAGCTTGTACTGCATGGATTATTCTTTGGACCGTGAGAAGGTCCAGGGGAAAATTGTCCTGTGCATGCGAAAGCGTGGTAAAGATATCCTTGCTCAAAGCTCTGAGGTGAGGGATGCTGGTGGTGCCGGCATGATCTTGTATGAAGATGTTAAAAACGAGCAAGAGCTGATGGATGATTGGCATTACGTGCCCTCTATACACATCTCAGCAAAGGATGCTCTCGCAGTATTTTCGTATATGAATTCTTCAAGGTTTGATATGGCTACAATTTCAAAATGTGATTGCTAATTTTTATGTTTTTGTTTTCTAGCAATCCACGAGCATATATTTCTGGATCAGATACAAATTATGGTGCCAAAGATGCTCCTGCCATGTCTAACTTTTCATCTAGAGGCCCTAGCAAGGTTTATCCAGATATTATCAAGGTAATCAGATATTACTTTTTCTCTAATAATAAAAAAACTGGTGATTTGCAGCCGGACATCACAGCACCTGGTGTTGATATTTTAGCAGCATGGCCTCCAAATGTGGATCTGGATGAAGGCAGAGGACGTGGAAATTTCAACTTCCAGTCTGGAACTTCAATGTCATGCCCTCATGTTGCTGGTGTGGCTGCACTCTTAAAATCATACCACCAAGATTGGAGCCCTGCTGCAATTAAATCTGCAATATTAACAACAGGTAAGGTGGTACTTTTAATCAATCACTAAGATAGATCCTTATCATTTGTATATCCCAGCTTATATTGGTAATGGGCTCGCGAATGGAACACCAAATGATTTTGGAAGCGGTCATATCAATCCAAACGCGGCAGCACATCCGGGTCTGATATACGATCTTGACTACAACAAAATCCCAGTGAAAGCTTTTGGCGCCAACAAGATCCTGAGCAACCTCAACTTTCCGTCGGTAGGAATCTCCCGGTTCCACACGAAATACACCGTGAAGAGGACTGTGACAAATGTCGGAGACGATCGAGCAACGTACCGCGTGACCATCGATCCTCCTCCGGGGATTGCTGTCACGATTACTCCACAAGTTTTGGAGTTCACTCGCAAAGGGCAATCCCAATCGTTTCTAGTGAATCTGAGGCTCAAGACGAAGGTGGCGAAGAGCAAGCTCCATCGCGGATATATATTTGGCTCCTTTACGTGGAAGGATGAGAGGCACACAGTGAGAAGCCCAATTGCCGTGCGCTACGCATAGTTTATCACAAACAAGATCACAGAAGCCTGGCTTCCAAAAAAATTTCTTTCCAAATTTCTGTGAGATTCTCCTACCTCGATCTTAAATCCTCCAAGTATGCGTGTAGCTTTGCCTGAAACTCCTTGCTCTTCTCAAAGTTCTTCTTCCGCTTGACGGCTTTCTGCCAGAAACAAATTGGAAACCATGGCAGGCCATTCGAGCGTCAAAAAATTAAAGACACAAACCTCTTCTTGCAAGCAGCGCACCAGCTCGAGCTTGAGATCGTTGCATTTCCCCCAAAACTTGGCCGCGGGGTGATCTTCGTGGCAGCGCAGGAACAATGTGATGATCTGAGGAAGAAAAACCCTATGGGCTGATCGAATCGATTCGTGTATCGCTCACCTCGGTGCAGAGGGGATGCTTGTGAAGAACGAGTGGAGGATGCATTTGCTCACGAGCCCTAATTCGCCCACACGAAATTAACGTGAGCCGTTGGATGTAAATACAGAATATCCTAGAATTTTCTCACGACACTTGGTTTTTTCTGGATGTTAGAGCGATTAGAGACATTTGATCAGTAAAAAAAACTACCAGGTAAGAGAGTGTGGATATATGTGCTCCAATTTAGCACGAAGCTTTGGATTCTTGAAGAAGCAGACGAGGAAAAGGTTGATTTTTTCGTACTGAGGCTCACACTTTCGAGGCAAAGAACTGTGGTAGCGCAAGAGCACGGTGATAATCTGAGAGATCGGAGTAAGAAGCTGGTAAGATCAACTCAAAGTCGCTTACCTCGGCGCACTGCCGTTGATTGTATGGGACGGGAATCATCACATATCATTTTAGAGAACCCGTAGCTCTGCTAAGAACATGGAGCAGAAATCCAGAAATGTGAAGAACGGGCCCTCGAGCTTTTGCAGATCCAGCAGGTATTTCTCTTCGTGCATCTTATAAAGCTACGAGATACCAGTCCAAGTTAGCATCGAACTCCAAAAAGACTTTCACTTACTTGGAGCTCGAACTTGACAAGATTTCGTCGACCCTGTTCCACAATGTCCGCAGCAGCAGTAGCAGCAGCGACAGCAATGCGCTCGTGCAATGGCTCTGAGATCATTGGAGATCCAGGCAAGCTGCAGGGAGCTTTCGATGGTGGAGCAAACGTCCACCGGCACTTTACGTTGTAGTGACCGAGCTTCTTCCAGCTTACGTCCAGTTCTTGCAATACCTTAAGTACCTCGTTCATTATCTCTCTCGGATGCGCTCGAGACTGTCCACCAAGGAAAAGAAATAAAATCAATGGACATTCGAGAGAAAAGATTACCTGCAATCCCAGAGCCCAGCGTCTCTCGGCTTGAAGACGTGGAACTTCGAGCAAAGGTGAAGTAGTAGAATGCACACGGCCCATTTGCCGGGATTGAGGGGCAAAAGACTGCGGGAACGCTCTCGCCACATCCTATGTTCCAGCAACATGCTTGGTGATATCCACTTTTTACACGACTGCGACTTACCTGAACTTCCGAAAGCTCGTTGCCATTGCCTCCAGTGCGCTTTCTATTGTCCAGCATGAGATAATACGTAACAGTTGCCTGGGAAGTCGAAGGAAATATTAGAATCCATGCGCACACAAAAAAAATATAGCATGTACTCACTGGATTTTGCACTCGGTTGCGAAGAGAATCTATAAGTTGACCCTTTTCAAATCCCAGCCTTGCAACTTCATTTGCGATATCTTCATCAATCTGTGCGACACCAAGTGCAGGTACTTTCAATCTTTACACACAAGTGGCAACTTTACCCGCTTGGCTTGTTCGGCCGAGTCCAAGGGTGGTACGGCAAGATACCGAGGAAGATTAACTTGAAACCACGGGTGTTCACGAATCTCCGCAACTGTCATCCGCTTCATCGGATCAACCAGCAACATTCGCGGGATTAAGTCTTTCGCACCAGAAGAGAGATGACTTGGAAGTGTGTAGATGCCACCCTGGGAATAAACAAGAAAAGAAAAAACATTTAAGACTTCTTGTTGTCTGACTGATTCACCTTGATTTTCTTGAATAGATTTGGAATGTTTTCGTCGTCAAAGGGAAGGCTGCCACAGAGAAGTGCGTATAGTATCACCCCACAGCTCCATACGTCTACTTCTGGTCCAGCATAGAGCTTACCGGAAATCACCTGTGATTGAGAAAGACAACTTAGAATGACGAGCCTATAACAAAACTTATACTGATATACTGACCTCTGGAGCAGCATAGTTCGGACTTCCACAGCTTGTTTTCAGAAAGTGTCCGTCTCGCATAATGTTGCTCAGGCCAAAATCCGCTATCTTGACACTGCATTTGGAGCCGAGAAGCAAATTCTCTGGCTTGAGGTCACGATGAACGACCATGTTTCTATGACAGTACTCAACACCCGAGATAATCTATACCACCAGCAAGACTAGCATGTCAAAAACACGATCCATAAACACACACTCAATGCAAAGAAAAAAACGAGACATTTTTTTCTCGTACCTGCTGGAAGAAACAACGAGCTTCGTCTTCCTGGAGTCGACCATTCTCAACAATGTAGTCGAAGAGCTCCCCCGACTTGACAAACTCCATCACCACGAAAATATCGGTGCTCGTCTCCACAACTTCATACAGCCTGATGATGTGAGGATGCATGAACAGCCTCAATATCTTGATTTCTCTGCGCACTGCATCGATCGAAACACAGGAAATGAGAAAAAAGATATTTTTTCTCATACCTTTCTCTTCCATGTCCATGGCTCTAATCTTCCTCCGATTAAGAATCTTGATAGCAACCTTGTGGCCTGTGAGGACATGCTCCCCGATCTTCACCTTGCCAAACGAGCCAATTCCCAGCGTCTTCCCGAGCTTGTAATGGAGAAATTCGGTCCTCCTCGCGGATTGCTGTTGCTGCTGCTGATCCATCGCCTCCTCGCTGTGGATCGCCCAAGAACTAGCTAATCGAACTAGCTAATCGATCGCACGCATTCTGCGAGGAGAGGGCTCTTCAGCTGAAATCCCGCCCCTGGCGCTTCCACACGAGCCCCAAACCCTAGAAGAAACAAGAATATGCCACACCCATATCCGACGGCCGTGATGCCGCCACGCCGCCCATGATACAAACGCGAATATCCGGAGCGTACACTGGAGCCATTAATCGGATTTGAGGCGGCTTTGAGATCCGTGGAAGAATTTTTTTGAAAATTTGAATCTCCTGTCATTGCCCTTTGTTGTGTGTGCCGGAGAGGAAAGGAATGGCGCTGGGGCGCGCCCTTAGGAGGGACGCCGTGAGGATCCAGGCGATGGAGGCGCCGTGAGGCTGGATGCGCCGCGCGAGGTGAGGAAAAGGCTTTTGGCCGGGGGAGCGCCAGGTTTTTGGCGCCGGGGCTCCAAAACCCTCGATCGCCCCTGTCCCATCCTAGGTTAAGATTCCCGCTCGCAGCATCGGTGGAGCTGGGGCGCCGGGGCTGGATCTAGCAGAGGGGTTTTGGGATTTTCGAATAGCCGCCTTTTTCTTCGTGGGGAGATTCCAAGCTTTTTAGACGCATTAGGGGCCGGAGCTGGGGAATAGTGGGCGCAAAGAAACGATAGAGCCGACCATTTTAGAGGGCGACCATGCAGCTAAATGGGATTAAGGCCGACCAGTTTGACAAGGATGAGAAACCTGGTAAGTCCCTTTTGCTTTGTGTTTTCTTTTCACTGGTTCTTTGTCTTGGGAGAACAGTGATCCCAGCGCACCTTGATATGAATGGTAGCAGCCTCGTTACTATGCAAGGCCCGGGAAAGCTTCCACTCTACTCGAGCTCGAGGTACATAGTCTGTTGGGCTTCTTAGTTTCATTCTTGAGTTTTCTGGTTTTATTTTTCTTTTTCCTTCTTGGATAGATTGTCAAGAACATCGCAGGCGTTACCATCGTCACAAGTCCCGCCTGCTCAACCTGGAGAACCTGGTCGTAAGCCAGTTCGGCAGCTCAACTTTTCCTCCATGTGAGAGCATTTTGCCTTCTAGTTTTAAGACGATGGCTGATCCTAGTTCTTATAGACTACCAAGGCCGCCGGTCTACGAGCTCAAAGAAGTTGCGGCCAAGAAGTGCAAGCAGTGCAATTGTAAAAACACTCGGTGCTTGAAGCTGTAAGTTCATCTATTGCTTTCCGTCCTTTCTACAAGTACTGAAAGTGTTCTCCTTTTTTACACCAGGTATTGTGAGTGTTTTGCCTCTGGGACTTATTGTGATGGTTGCAATTGCCTTAACTGTTGCAATAACGTCGAGAACGAGGCAGTAAGACAAGAGGCAGTGGAGGTAACTTTGGAACGAAATCCAAATGCTTTCAGGCCTAAAATTGCAAACACGCAACATGCGATTCGCGACAGTGCGGTAAGTGCCTCGGGCATAGATTCAAATTCGTTTATAACTGGTTGTCTTACAGGACGACATGAGATTGGGAAAACATAACAAAGGATGCAACTGCAAAAAGTCTGGGTGCTTGAAGAAGTATTGCGAATGTTTTCAGGCCAACATTTTGTGCTCAGACAACTGCAAGTGTGTCGACTGCAAGAACTACGACAGCAGCGACGAGAGAAGAGCACTATATCAGCCAGATTACAGCCAAAGTACATACCACGGAGGACCACCTCCCTATACAACCTCTGCAACGGGCTCACTGGCCTGCGTCTCTTCTTCTCCCATGCCTGCAAAGAAGAGAAGGACAAGCGACCTTGTCTTTGTTGGCGAGAGTCTGAAAGTGCAGCAACCAATTTACAGAACGTTACAAGGAATCCAGGTACGGTATCGAGATTTTCAATCCTAATGCTTAAACGTGTTTTGCTGCAGGACGCAAAGCTTTCTGGTTCCATGCTCCCTCCAAACTCATCCCTTTCGGCAAAAACCATTCAAACGTATGACCGTTTTTCTTTTCCTTTTTTTCTTGGCATTAATTTATTCCTACGTTCCTTGCGTAGTTCTCTCTTGGCAGGCGTAGTACAACCAGAGACAGTTTCTGATCTTTGCAATCTTCTGGTCATGGCGTCCGCTGAGGCTGCTAAAGCGATGATCGGTAACACTATGTATGCAAGCTTGCAATGCACCGTTCTTATATCTTTCTTTGGCTTGCAGCCTCGGGCCCTGTCTCGAAGAGGCCTGCGGAAAATGGACAAGAGGCTGGCTCTGGACAGGGTGACGAAGATATCCGAGAAAAGCGACCAATGTCACCGGGAACACTAGCGCTGATGTGCGACGAGCAGGATCCACTCTTCACCCCGGCCACGCACGGGGACTACGACAAAGAGCTGGCTGCCGAGCAAGAGCGTCTCATTCTCGAAGAGTTTCGTGACTGCCTCCGGAAGATCATCACTGTCGGCAGGAAGCGAGGTACACTGCTGTTCTCACAAACTTTGGTTTTAAACTTTCCTTTTTCCATTTGCAGCCACTCTATTATCTACAGAAGCCGCAAGGAGTGAGCTTTTGGCAGCGACTCTTCAAAAGAATCGCGAGTCCCCGGGTGTAGCAGCACAGGCAGATAGTCCTGCTTGGACACAAGATAAGAAACCCACTGTAAACGGCTAAACTCATTCTTTTTTTCTCTGTTAATTCGATTCCAGTGGAGTTTTCTATAGCGACTTGGTCTTGAAATTATTCAAGTGATCGTTTCCATAAATAAGAACACACAAGGAGTGAATCACGGCTCTGGCTGCATCTTCTCGGTTTCCTCTCTGATCGACTGGAACAAGACCGACGAGAGGTAACGTTCGCCAAAGCTTGGAAGAATCACCTGCATTGTACGCTCTCGATATCATCTCCAGAATGACAACTAGTACACAACTTACCACAATGAGCTTGTTCTCATTCTCGGGTCTCTTCGCAATCCGGATCGCAGCTGCAACAGCAGCTCCAGATGAAATACCAACCAGCAGTCCTTCCTTGAGAGCAAGCTGCTTTGCCATCTCGACTGCGTCGTTGCTAGAGATCTCCACGACCTCGTCGAGAATTCCGACTTCCAAGATCCCGGGAATAAATCCAGCTCCCATTCCTTGAATCTTGTGAGGTCCTGCAAGGTGAGAAAATGGACGAGGTGGTGATTAAAATGCACAGAATTGACAACCAAATACCTGGTTTGCCACCGGATAAGACGTTGCTCTCAGTTGGCTCCACACCAACAATCTGAAACTCTTGCGTGAAAAACCGAAAGCTAGAGAGACGGTTGCTTTCTTACTTTGATATTCGGGTTCTTGTCCTTGAGATATCGCCCGGCACCGGTCACAGTACCGCCAGTTCCAATCCCCGAAACGAAAAAATCGATTTTTCCTTGGGTGTCCTCCCAAATCTCTGGTCCCGTGGTTTCAAAGTGAATCTATAGCAAAAAAGAGGACGAAGAAGAAAAAGTTAGGTGGTAAAAGAGAATTGGTGATATCTTACTTTCGGATTAGCCGGGTTCTCAAACTGCTGAAGCATGTACGCGTTTGGTGTGTTGCTCACGATCTCTTCAGCCTTGGAGACAGCTCCCTTCATGCCTTTGGCAGGATCAGTGAGAACCAGCTCGGCTCCAAATGCCTTGAGTAGAACTCGGCGTTCCATGCTCATCGACGCGGGCATGGTCAGGATGAGCTTGTAGCCCTTGGCCGCAGCGATGAACGCCAGACCAATTCCAGTGTTTCCACTCGTAGGCTCCACGAGAACGCTCTACAGGAAACAAACAGGAGAGCCAACCAAGTTTGGACGAGAAGACCAAGAAATTTTGTTTGTTTTTTTCTACCTTTCCAGGAGAGATGGCACCTTTGGCCTCGGCATCGGAGATCATGCTCAATCCAATTCGGTCCTTGACACTGCAGCAAGGCTCCATGATCTCCAATTTCGCAGCGATGTTCGCGACGCATCCTTCCACCACGCTGTTGAGATAAACCATCGGCGTCTTCCCAATCAGCTAGAGACAAAGAAGTCAAACAAAGAAAAAATTGGATCAGATAATGCAAGCAAGAATGCCACGATCCAAGAAATTGGTACCTGGGTGACATCCTCGGCGATGTTGAGGCCGCCCTCGCCCGCGGCCGGAGCTGGATCCTTGGCCAGGCTAGCCCGCAGATTACCTCCTGGAAATGCCGATCGGAGCGCCGGCGATGCGCGGCGCCTCAACACGCCGGGCGGCGCCGCCACGCCGTCGCCGTTGCCAACGCCTAGCGCCTTCAATCCGGTGTCCATCGCTGCCATGGATTGCTCGCCCTGGAGACCGTGACCCTTGGAGAGCTCTTGGGCCATGGCAAGCGCTTATAAAGCGCCCAAACAAGAAACTTGAATAGAATTTGCCCTGCGCTTTCGAAAACATTGAGGCACGACTTAGCGAAATATTCCCTTCCAATAGAATGTTCTTACAAAGAATATCCATCTTCTTTGATAAGAAAATGCCATCTTCTGGTCGTGAAGGCGGAGGGAGAGGTCGTTTGCAATGCCATCTTGCACGTCAATCTGTTAGATTTATTAATTATTGAGGCATCTCTCAGCCCCAATCATGGCTCACTTTTACACTCTAAAGAGCTCAAACACAAAGCAAATAGGGTGGAAACTTAATCTGGTATTTCACCCTCTTTTCAACACTCACAGAACTTTTGGGGTCACTAGATTTCCTCAGCAGGTGTGTTCGAGCACTGGAATGCACTATAGCACACAAGACACACCAATGGTGAAACTCTCACCACAGGATATTGCAAGCCTCAAGCCAAACACACAAAGATATGGAAGTTGTTATCATACTTTTAAATATGTTGGTAGACACCTTAGGTGAGGCCTAGCCTGCCTCATGATTTCTCAACGCTAGCTTACATATTGCCTATGCCATCATCCTCCATACTCACTTGGATCCTAATCACAAATGCCCAATTCCAAATCCCTCTTGGGCATCATTGAAGATAGCCAAACCCTATACCACAAATTTTGTTGAGCTGGAGCTGGCGGCACTAGCACTGTCTTTGATTGCAAAACAGCGTTCTTCCTAAGACTGAAATTTCCCAGCCAAGGCTTCACTCAGACGGCCAAAGACGGAGAATTTCTTGCCGTTCTTCCTGAATGGCTCAGCCTGTCTGTCGCAAACCCCAGCTCATCGCCGGTTTTGTTCTACTCCAAGCTCTCTCAGCTCCAGTTCCTGTCGAGATTGTTCCACAGCAACGACAGGAGGCTCCGCAGTAGCTTGATGGATCTGCAGAGTGGTATTTCTCAAAGATACATACACAGCATGGCTGCTTGCATTTCTTTTCCTCCCGCCTAGAGTTTACTTAGCAGGCTACGGGTTGTAGACGCAGACAGTTCCTGAAGGCGGGCGTCCTGAAGTACTTGAAACGAGATGATGCTCCTCTTCCTCGGTCCCTGTTCTTACGGGCTGTAGATGCAGACTGCCTGGACATTGAGGTGGTGCACGCTTGTTGGAAGTTCCAGCCAGGTATGACGCTTGAGATGGAGAGCAACAGGCTTTTCCAGCATCGAGCACGTCACCGCGCGCATGACTAGCAGATCGCCACCTTGTAGAGGC
This sequence comes from Selaginella moellendorffii, assembly GCF_000143415.4. NCBI lineage: Eukaryota > Viridiplantae > Streptophyta > Lycopodiopsida > Selaginellales > Selaginellaceae > Selaginella > Selaginella moellendorffii. The sequence goes on from NW_003314315.1 coordinate 918,132, forward strand.
CAGTCGACCAAGTATGCTGGACACTGTACTGTCTCGTCCTCTGCAAACTGGAACTGGTCCAGGGTTGCCCACGCTACCGGATTCCAGTGACGCCCGCCGCCTTCTTCTTCCAGCTCCAGCAATACAGTGGCCCCGTCGCACTGGCCAAGCACCATCAGCTTGTGCCCGTACCGGAACGGATCCACTCTACAGTAAGAGTAGCGGCCTTGAAGACCCTGTGGCAGCGGGAAGTCGTTCCAAGCTTTGGCACCGGGAATTGGAATTGCAGTCCAGGCCTTAGAGCGAGTATCATAAGCTTGCAACTTGCTACCTGGAAAGATGAGGTCCCCGGTAAGATCAGCCGTCAGTATGCCGCTATTAGTGGACTCGTTCCAGACTTGGGAGCTCGAGTGCCAAGTATAAACGGTGAAACGTCCAGATCGTATGCGCCTGCAGAGCACGTGAATGCTGAAGTGCTCCTGGTCGCCTCTCATTTCCAGCTTAACCTGACCCCAGGTGTGCGCCATCACAGGAGAGTTGCTATCGCGCTCTACGGCGGCCATGTTGAGAGCGGGGAGCTCATGTTGAAATCCGGTGCGAGGATTGCAAACGGCCACCCGCAACTTCCATCGGTAGAGCGAGTCAGACAAGATGTCGTTCCTGTCACACAGCATGCCCGAGGATGAGGCCATAGGAATGAAGCCCCGCGGCAACAGCCTGTTTGACACCACTCCTACCAGCTGCTCCTCTGGATACCAGGCCAGCACGGGCGGCTGCTCTTCCTCTTCCTCGGCTTAGCGCCGTCCGCCATGCTGCTCTTCCTCTTCCTCGGCTTAGCGCCGTCCGCCGTGCTGCTCCTCTTCATTGCCAACCCTAAGGGAATGGCCCTTCATTTATACCTAGTGTTGCCATAAATAATTATATTACCCGGGGGACAATTGGAATCAAATTTGATACCAAATAGAATGAAGTTCAAGCTCAGACATTGGAATACCACCTAGCCACCATGGCTTTCACAATCTTGCTTTGAACTCATTCGCTTTCACTAGAATACTCTGCAAACCATTATAAACATGAAAAACGTGTGAAGTACTCACCATAGTTCGCACTACTGAAACACTTATCATCCATTGCCTCGATATCCTCCCTTGGCTCCACATCGAAAAGCTGATCATAATAAGCGCTTGTACTCTCAGGAAAGTGTCCAGTCCTCTCTCATCCTTTCTCCATTGCTTGGTTTCTGGCTGCCAAGTTAGCTATCTGTCACCCGCAGCATTAAAAGATCACAACAAAACTTGCCTCACCTCACTGACAGCCATCTCAATCCATTCCCAGTTTGCTCGAACTTTTGCGCTACTATGGTCGATCGAGTTGGCTTGGCCGCAGGAGTGGCTTTCATCGCTCCTTCCGCTCAAACTCATCAGATTTTTTCCCCAACCTCAGCCACCAGATAAGTCATTGCCTGGGCAGATGCTCTAAAGCGACGCAAAGTGAATAGAGTCCCTAGAACGAAAGGCATGCTGCTCAGAGAATACCTCGAGATAAAGGGACGAGCTTGCGAGCTGTGCTTACAGCTTTGTACACTGCCAGCTCGTCGTTTCCGTCAACTCTGATGCTTGTCATGCAATAGCCTCGGCCTCTCACCGCTATTCCATTGCCTGGAGCATTCAAGAAGTTGTCAAGCAAACTAGATGGATAGAGTGCTTGCCTTTGTAATGCGCGAATGAACACGTGAGCGCTCTTCTTGACCTCAATAGTAGGATCTGTCTGGTCCACCTGGCATGCAAGAAGTGGAAAACAAGAATATAAGAAAAAAAAAAAAGAAGTAAATAAACATACTTGCAGAAGTAACCGTTCTCTGAAACAGCGGTCTCGCTGCTACTTGCGAGCAGGAAAACCAGCCTTTGCTAGCTTTCGATCCTGGTAGCGTTCTTCTAAAAAACCACCAGTCACTACTAACCCTCTAAAGAATGAGGTTGATAGACAGTGGTGGAGACACCAATGTCTTTTAGAAGGTTCACGATGCCTTTTGAGGCCATCATGGATTCTGGGGCTCTAAATCTCCAGAAAAGGACGACCAGAGGAAGGAGGAAAGTGGACAAGCCGAACCTGCTCATGATCAAGTTGCTGCTGCTGTTGCAGACGTATCTTTAAAGGACTCGTTTATTTTGTTAGGATGACCACGGGAATCTCTTGGTGACTGAGTTTAACTATCAAGTCTTGTCGATTCAAGAAATGCCACAGCTTCCGTGCTCTGTGGATGTTATAGTAGAGGATGATCTTGTCGATGTTTGCAAGCCAGGTGAGCTTGTTTCTATCATCTAATCTAAAGGCAAATCTAAAGGGAGCATCAACGGTGTTTTCAGGTGAGACTCTCCAGCTGACAAAGCTGCTTATGCTCCACAAATGAAGATCTCAAAAACATTCGAACCATTGGAAACAGGGAGGATTCGTTTAATTCACTTGCGGAGTCGCTTGCACCTTCAACATGTGGTCATTCCCTGATCAAGAAAGCCATGCTTCTTTTGCTTATCGGTGGACTGGATCTAGAAATGGCACGCATACGTGGGTGAGCATCTCGTACGGAACGCTATATAGTTTCTCTAAGGTTATTTTGTTGCAGTGACATCAGTGTCCTCCTGGTTGGGGACCCTTGTTACAAGCAATTATGAGCATTGCACCATTTGCAATTTCTACTACTGGCCAAGGATCGTCTCAGCTGCTGTAACATCCGATCAAGAGACTGGTAGGCCTTTTTAATGTTTTCTCAAAACTTGTGGCTTGACTCTTTTCATCCTCAGGTGAAAGACGCCTTGAAGCAGGAGCAATGATGCTGGCGGAAGGTCCGTGGTCTGTATAGACGAGTTTGACAAACTGAGCGACTTTCAGCGCGTTGCCATTAAGGTATGGAACAACAAACAGTCACGATAGCCAAGGCTCGTTGCAGTGTCGTGGCTGCAGCGAATCCTATCTATGGAACTGTAAGTCTTGAACGCAATACTGCAGTATGATCGATCACTTACTCCTACAAATACTATCGGGCTTCCGGACTCTACTGTCACGATTCGACTTATTGTTTATTGTGCTTGATCAAATGGATGCAGATAGTGACTGCCAAATTTCTGAGCAATGCACCGTTTTCGAGCACCCGGCGAAGGCGGAGGTAAATAGCGAGGCCAGTATTTTTTGGAATAATGACGATGGCTTTTCAGGTCTGCCAGGCGGTGCTGCAAGAAGTGTCGAGGATGATGAGCATGAACTAGGGACTACGATATTTGTGAAGTATAATCGTTTCCTGCACGGGGCAAACAAGTTTTTGAAGTTCAAAAATTCTGCCAAGACTCACGAACCAAAGCTAACTGAATGAAGAGGTAAGTCTCTCCCTCTGGCGTCGTTGGTACTTTGATTCGCATGCTTTGCAGGCCTTACGCAATTATGCGAATTCGTAGTTCTGACTTACGTGAATAACTGGGTTCACTCTCCCATGTTTTCTCCAGATATGAGGCACTTTGCCAAGCACGCTTGAGACCATGATACGTCTTTGAACAGCACACTCAAAGCTCAAGTCAAGTATGGTGTTTATTCCTCACGAATGACATGATAACTTCGTGTCTCTTTTTTGCAGGTGCTGAAGGAGGACTTGAAAGCAGCTCTAAGAGTAATGAGATTTGCTACATATGACGAAGAGCTAAACGAGATGGAAAAGCGAGAGAGGAACGAAAACAGGATGCGGAACAGAAAACCCCCAGGTACACAGAGGTATGTTTGATCAGTCCTTATCTGCTCTTTTGCAGGTGGCACAGCTGAGCCTCCAATAACAAGGTCCATTTTATTCACATTTAGGAGTATTATTATCAGTGCCGAACTATTCTTTTCCCAGTGATTGGAGACGCCGCAGACACTCCTCAAAGCGTTCAAGCTCTAGAAGATGTCACGGTGTCACAATTCTCAAAGATGGTTCGTTTGAAAGGTTGTTGTTTATCTTTGTTTCCAGGATTGACGAGTTTAATCCCAAACTAGGACAACATCTCCAGTTCAATTGATTGGAGTGCATGGCACCATTCTCACCCGAGGAGTTGCTCGGGAAATTAGAAAATCTAGGAAGAATATTCTAGAGAATATTCGTCAAAAGGTTCTCTGTAATATTCTCTAGAATGTTCTTTAAAATATTCACATCCCCAACACCACTTTAAATCCCATCAACACCTTTTTTATTAGGTGAACACCATGAGGAAGATGCAGGATTTGGTACTCCAGGGGGATGCATTGGTGATGCATCCAGAGCGCTAGGCACAAGCTCGGAGCCTGAGGCAGGCAAGAGTAGTAGCCAATCGGCGGGTGAGAGCAGCCAGTCATGCTCAACCTGGGAATTCCAGGGCAAGTCTCCAGCCCCAGGCTGCCAATCCTCCGGTGCTAGCAGCAACAATGGCAGAAGTGCCCTTTGGCTTGGCAGCAGTGGTGGGAACAGGGAACGTGGCAAACTTGGCAATAGTGCTTCTTGGCTCTTGTGATCCTACCACTCCCACTGAGGGATGATCTGAGTGGAAGAAGATTAACTTTAGCTTTTATGATCTTGCCATTCTCACTGATGGATGATCTGGGTAGAAGAAAAGTGTTTTTGGCCCTTGTGAGATTCTGCTATTCCCATTGATGGATGATCTAGGTGGAAGAAGAGTGTTTTTGGCTTTTGTGATCCTACCACTCCCACTAATAGATGATCTGGCTAGAAGAAGAATGTCACAAAGGAATCAACAGCACTACTGCTATGGCTGCCAAGGAGGCTAGAAGTCCTTCTAGAGGAATTCCGACAGTGACAATGGCTATGACATGAGCGACAAAAACAAGTTGAGTGGGGGAGAGAAACTATGAGAGATCCAAGTACCTAGGTTGTAGCTTCTACTGCGCCCCATGCTGCCATAGCTTGGGCAGATAGAGCTTGAGCAGCCAAATATGCTGCCGGACATCCTACCACGGAGTGTCTTCTGCTAGTGACACTGCAAAAGCCCTTTGTGCAAAAGCCATTGCTTCCACTGTCATGCCCCTTGCTTTCGCCCAGATCATCCATCAGTGGGAGTGGCGGGATCACAAGAGCTAGAGGCACTCTTTTTCCACCCAGATCATCTATCAATGGCAATGGTAGGATCATAAGAGCTAGAGGCACTTTTCTTCAACTCAGATCATTCATCAGTGGCAATGTCGGGATCACAAGAGCCAAAGGCACCTGGTCCAATTTCAAGCAACAGTATGCAGAACCCTACAAGCTGTGGGGTGAATTGTGTGGGAGCGTGGCCAAAGAAGGCTGAAAAGGCTGAAGGAACGTCTCCAGGTGGCAATGGATACAATGCTGATGGAGCGTCTAGTGATTGGCCACAACTTGACATCCCCATCCCCCCCTGTCCTATTGCCATCGATTCCCTTCCAGAGATCCCCAGCTTTGGAGCTGAATCTGACGATCTCCTTGAGCTCCTGGAGTAGACAGAAATTATACGATTCGTTCATTGTCTTCTCGTGTGTTCTTCTGCTCCTTGTCTTTGCCGTTCGCATTAGAATGTTGCCCGTGAAGATAAGCACTGTGTGTTCTTCAAATTCGTTTCCAGAGAAACCATCCAAGCTTATGGCTCTCGACAGTGCAGCGAGGAGCTTTATTGCGAGAGAGCGGACTTGAGCTCCCTAGGCCAGCCCCCGGAGCTTTTCGGTGACGCTTTCGGGCCAGACGCTCATTCATCGCTGACGATCCACCTTGTCCAGAGCCGGATCTTGTGCTGGGATCAAGTCCTCACTCGGATGGCATGGGAATCACCTTACTGCTCCAGGATGAGGTAGAGGGTCTCCAGATAAGAAAGAATGGCGAGTGGAAGCCTGTGAACTCCATGCCAGATGCATTCGTCGTCAACATTGGAGATAGGTAACTTAGAGAGTACCTTGCCTTTCCATCTTTCAAGTTGCCGTGGTGTCGCAAGTGATGAGCAATGGAATAGATAAGAGTGTGGAGCACCGAGTAACCTCCGGAGGTGCACGAATATCGGCGGCTTTCTTCTTTTCACCCGGCTTTGAAGCGGTTCTCAAGCCCTTGGTGCCGGACGAAAAGCCTCTCCTCAGGGAGCTTACTTTCGGGGAGTTTATCGCCGCGTATATGGGCAATGCGCTCAACGCAGAAGAACTATGAAAAGCAGTGCCGCATACCTATATGTCTAGACCACTTTTGAGGTCAAAAGTCGTCAACAAGGTCAAACAAAAACTGTTCATCATTCACATTTGAGATGAAATATCCATATTGTTTAAATTAATCCTTTGAAAATTGCATATGCTATAATATATGCTGAGAGCCTGTCATAATCCCCTCTGAATATCTTGCCCATTTTAAACCATAAATCTCTGTGTTCCTGATCATAATATATACCACCTGCTGCAATCGCCTTGACCACGGCATCGCCTATTTCATCAGCGCTGGCTCCCAAGGCCCTCTGTACGTTGGGAGAGTTTACCAGCTTCTCAAGAGCTAGACATCTCTTCCTCGTCCCATCTGATGCAATAAAAATGCCCCTCTTGTTCCGATATGTATCACGATTTCCGTGACTATTTAGAGCTAAGGTGCCTGCAAAAACAGCTTTGGTAAATACTTCCAGCATCCAAATATAATTCATGTCACTCACACTCTTCTGTCCACGTTTTGCGATCAATGTCTAGAGTCAAGCGATCCTCAAATATCAGCTGCGCAAAACAACACACAAGAGAAAAGGAAACAAATCAGAAACACACTCCAACGAAAAAACCAAAGAGAGTGTGCGTACGTGAACAATGTAGACTATCATGGCACCCAACGGCACCTCGTCTCTCAGTTGCTTTGGGCCGCCGTCAAAGTAATGCTCCGGAACTCTGTACTCGAAGTTGAAGACTAAAATCAGCCCTCTCCACGCCAGCTCCCTTATTTCTCCCAGCTCGGATTGCGAGCAAGGGACCCCATCCGGCTCCCACTGCGCGTTCCTGCACAGCTGCACGAAATGGCCGCTAAAATCCTTGCCGAAAACGGCAGCGGCGGCACGGTAGAGCTGGCGCTCGTCGCTGCTTCCCACTGCCACCGACTGTGCGTGCTCCACGATCGACTTGCCCGTGGAGCACAGCGTCTGGAGCTCGGCATGGTCGCGCTGCCCCTTCTTCGTCAGTGTCCAAGTGTAGATCAGACGGCCAATTTGCAAACTTGCATCCGTAAAGTCCATAACGTATGGAACCTCGCGAGGCCTGTGCTGGTAAACGAGCGACCTCCTTTGAACCCAGCGCTCCAGAGTTACAAGAAGGCTTTTGTCCCACTCGAATGTGGGAGTCACTCCTTCCACCACCTCCTGCCAAGAAAAAGTAAAAGAAAAGAAAAGAATAAGAAGCCTGTTGAGTCTCATCTGTGTTTTGCAAGTCGAGCTAAGGATCTTACCTCCAACACCTGACGGACGCCGGCGGTGAGGTCGATTGACTGCCACTCTACCATCGGGAGTTCCTTGAAGCAAACGTTATAGACCCTGTCGATGTTCTCCTTGGGTGGCAGATAGAAATCCTTAAACCTGTATGCGTGCACTGTGTCTAGGAAGAAGAGCAAGAGGTTGCCCAGGTGCCCCCCGCCGCCGGCTTTGGCTTGAGCTTCGAAAGCGTCGAGCCATTCGAACGGCTGCTTGTTTGCTTGGATCTGGAGCTGCAGCCACGCCAAGAAGAGCACGCAAAGTTCCTGGCTCACTTCAAACAGGCGCATGGCATCCACAAGACATGTTCGCGTCGAGAAAGTAGAGGGAACTCTAGACATGAGCGACACAAGATCTGCACAGACGACTGGTTAGAAGTGAAAAGGAAAAGAGACAAGCCATACATGTAATTCCTTCCGCCGAAGACATCGCTTCAGTGGCTGGCGTCTGAATGTCTCTCGCCTTGAGCTGCACAAAAAAAGAAGCTCTTTTACCGGTTTGCCACAAGAAATCTCGAGAACTCACCTGTTCAAGCTTCTGTACAGCGTAGTGGCAAGGGAGTACGAAGGACAGTAGCTTCCGGCCACCGTAACGTTGCTGGTTGGAGCAACCTCGCTGGCGCGTGAAATAGTCGGCAGCGATGAAGAGGTGCAAGAAAACCTCCGGGACGGGAACCCGGAGGACGTGGGCGACTGCCACAGTCCAGATCTTCCACTTGAGCTCCGACACAGTCGACTCATTTATAGCGTAGAACCACGACGCTCCTGGTGAATAATCCAGCTCCAGCCCAAAGCGCTGGAATGACCCTGCCACCACTCCCAGCAATCTAGTACCTATGCTGCTTTGGAACCAATCGGCCACGATCAGACCCACGCGCGGATCCCATCCCACCGCTGGAGTCATTTCCTCTGCCTGAGTCCATCCCGCATCCATTAGTCCTACAGGTACTCTGCATTCAAAGGTGTATTTATTGTAGTTTTCACTGAGGAATATTAAAGGAATATTGCACTAGGAATATTCAACTTATCGCAAGCATATTCCTATGGACGGATCTTTTGAAAGATCCTAACTCCCCTTACTAAATGTGGTATATATTCTCTTTTGAGAATATTATTTAGGAATATGCTTTTGATATAAAAGGGTGGTGATTTTTCCAATCAAATTAAGGCGATTGTGCACATAGTCTTTTTTGCTCTGTGTGCTTCCCTGCAAGCTGGGAAAAACACCAAGCCTCCTCTCTCCTTTTGTGTTCTTAAAGAGCACCATTATTCCCCTCTTATTTCTTTTAGGTATATCACACATAGAGTGCCATTTATCAACACTTTTGGTCTTCTAAAAGTAACCATTCCTTAAGCTGCAGCTGGGAAGCTCAGCAACATCTTCATATGCACAAAACTCATATGTCATTGGGGAAATCCAAGATAAGTTTGATAATTCTCATAGTAAAGCTGTAAGATTGGAATATTTTTTTAAATTTTCTTTTATAGATTTTTCTGTATGGCAGTTGCTCTCATATTTAAAGAAAAATTGGCAGTGATAAGTATTATAAAGCAGAGTAAAGCAAATTGCTAACTGACATCGCTAAATATATGAATTCTTATCATAATTTTTCTTTTCTCTCTTGGGAGGATTTTTGGAAATGACATCATGTAACACAATGATTGTGAAAAATGAGTATCCTTTATAAGGCAGGCTTGCTCAAGGAATATTTAACCATAACCAGGATAATTGGGCTTTTTTCCTCAAGTTGCATCGGGCTCCAAGTCATGGCAAATGAGTTTTTTTTCATTTCGATCCATAGAGCCATTCTTACTGCATGTTTCCATTGGATCTAGGTGACAAGAAACAGAAATTATCATTTACTATTGCTCAAAAGATAGGTAGATACTCAAACTTACATTAAATCATCTGAAATACTTGAATTGTGTGAAACACACAACTTTGGATCATCAATTAAACTTTCTGTAGGAAATAGTGATCAAGTTTAGCACTTGCTTGCACTTAAAAGAGTTGGAATTGCTTCAAAGCTAAAACAAGATGACAAGACAACACTTTCCAAGACTCTAATGAAGCAAATCTGAGTTTCAAATTCATGTCAAAAATGGTAGTAAGCTCTATGAGCTCAACAGGGAGAAGCTTTCAATATTCAAAAGATTATTTCATTTGTAGTCATTATCTGTTTTGTGTCTTAGGATGTTATAGTTACTTCAATCTGTTTCTATGTAAGTTCATTAGATGCTCTACATTGTAAAAAGATGTGAAAAGATTTTGTTCAGAATAGAAGTAATGTCACCAGGAAGATGATAAGTTTAATTAGCAAAAGAGGCATCACAAGGAAGAAAAAGATATTTGTTATAGCAAGGAAGCTATATTGTTCTGGTGACAAACACAGTAGCAAAAACTGAAAGGTCATAGACCCTAAACCTGAAGGAAAAAAATTGATACAAATTAGCTTGAACAACTATTAAATAAACTTTATATAGTTTCGCTAGTCATCTTCCTTACAACAGGAATGGCATTTTGTATGTCATGTAAATATTTCTTTGGTGAAATGGCTGTAAAAGACATAGTTTTGTATGTTGAGAGTGGCCCTGTGCCACGTGGCTAGTCCACGCGAGTCTTCACCGGTTCACCATGTCACACATATGTACATTTTCCATTCCATATCTGCTATGACGGATCTTGAGCACCATCACACGGTTTCACCTTTCGTTAGATGGTATCGGAGCAATGCCTGGGAGAGCGAGAAGAATTCGAAACCGTAGGATCAGGGCGACACTTGCTAGGGTGAATTGGAGCCTCCGTCTACGTAGACAGTGGTGGAGATACCGATGTCTTTTAGAAGATTCACGATGCCTTTCGAGGCCATCGTGGATTCTGGGGGTCTAAATGCCCAGAAAAGGACGACCAGAGGAAGGAGGAAAGTGGACAAGCCGAACTTGCTCACGATCAAGCTGCTGCTGCTGCTGACGTATCTTTAAAGGCTGGAGAATTACATGTCAAGCCTGATGATCACCAGATGTCAGTAAATGCAAACAAGGCCAGGAAGAAGTTAAACTGGAAGATGCTGACCTTCTAGCGAGGAAGCTGTGCCAGAGGTAGAAGCAGTGGCTACTCCTGTAAGACAAGATGGTGCTGTTAGACATACGTGCATCTACAAATGTCTGTTTGCATGACAAACGAATTCCTGGCTCAATTCTTCTCATTGCCGCCTTGAGAAGCTCGTTGAACAGCAAAATGGCGTGCAAGTCATTGGGATCCAGATCACTTCACCGTGTCAGGATGGAGTACCAATGGCGGCAAGTTGTGTGGACTACAGATGATGTTTAAACAAGAAACTCCAATAGAAGTTGCCTTGCCCTTCCAATAAAGAATATTCTAACGAATATATTTTAAATATACTACGAATATTCCAGGAAAATATTCTAGGGTTTACCAATAAGTCGCATATCTTAGCGTTGTTTTCGTGACGATGATGGGCTAGGCGATGCAGAATCCCGTGCGCACCACATAGCACACAGCCGTGCACACGAAGGTGAGCAGCAAGGAGATCAAGGAGCAGAGATCGAGCTCAAGAAGGCCGCTGTCAAGGGCAGCAAGGCGGAGCAAAAGGCCAAGACGAGGAAGAAATCTCCGGGCCGGCGATGAAGGAGGACACGAATTCCGGGCGGCTGGACAATCGCGGGTCCGCCGCCAAGAATCTCCAAGGGGAAGAAGTGGCGGGATCGACGAGCGCAGCAGGGAGCAGCGCATCCAGGACGAACAGGTACTGCTCGTGAGCGTGGAGGAGGACGTCCTCGCCGCCGAGCTCCAGCCGCTGGGATTGTCGCTCAAGGAGATCAAACCCGACGGGCATTGCTTATACCGGGCGGTGGAAGATCAGCTCCAGCTCCATCCCAGCGCGCCCCAGTACTCGTTCCAGGAGCTCCGGAAGATCGCTGCGGGCTACATCCGCGAGCACCCAGAGGATTTCGTGCCATTCATCGGCGGCGATGTGGAGCTGGAGGATTACTGCCGGGAGATTGAATCGACCGCGGCCTGGGGAGGGCAATTGGAGCTCGAGGCCCTCTCTCACGCACTCCAGAAGCACATCTTCGTGTTCTAGGCGGAGATGGCAATCGTGGAGATGGGCAGTGAGTTCCAGCGCGATGGGACGAATCCATCGATCAGGCTCTCGTACGCGTTTGGATTGGGGGAGCACTACAACTCCTTGGTTCCGGCGTGAGGAAGAACACGGAAGGTTTTGGCGGGAAGAACTGCCACGTGGCTGCTGACGTGCTCAATGGCGTTTCAGTTCTATTGCAGCTAGTGATCTTCCTTAAAACAAGTTTTTCGGTGGCAGACATAAGCGACATCTTAAGCAGATACTTGGTGCAAGCTCCTCACAAGGAGCCGTGACATCCAAGGACATGGAGTGAATAAAATCTTGTGAAAAGTGTTCAAGCTGAGGTGGTGTTGTGATTTTCTTATTTTTCTGTTATTATTTTTTTCTTGCACTTGAAGGATTTGACATTCACATTGTTGACGCAGGAAATGGTGCTGGTGGCTTCTTTGTGGTACTTCATTATTTTTGGCTATGGGAGTGGATGTCAGCTTTTGGAGCTAGATGGTATGAAACCCTGTCAGAGAAATGAAGTTCTTATATCTTGACTTTTCTTGCCAGGCATGTTTCTGAGTTGTATTCGCAATCTTGAGGAAAAAAAAGCATTGTTCTCAACCATATTTGACACGGATGTGGACAGGTTTTCTTATTTTCCTTTTCATCCTTGTTCTTTTGGAAGTAACTTGCTCTGCTGCAATAGAACTTAATTGTAATCACTTATTGCCATTGTTTTGGCCAAATTACCTTCTCACAATTGTGGTAACAGCTTGAAAGCTTTCAAAAGACAGCAGGACAACAATTGTGACTGACAACATCACTTCTTGATCAAATATGCAAGGCTGTGATTGAATCTGTCCTGTTCCCTTTTACAAGGGACAATAGTCATGCAACACATACTTCCAATGCAAAATGGTTGTAGAACTCGGTGGGTGAGGAGTCCCATCTAGCAGGAACTCAAAGTTCTGGGCTCGTTTGTCATGGAAGTGGTTTCTGGATTCAGGATATAGCTACTCCTCTAGCTGATATTGTTTGATTATGTACATAACATAGGTTTAGGGAAGTTATAAATTTCTCCTGTGATTAAATTCCCTTAATAAGTTATTTTATATAAAGGTTATTCACACTTAAAACATAAATATCTTAAAATTTAGCATATAAATTTTCTAAACACTTCCTAGTATATTATACTTCATTAATTGAAAGGTGATATATCAAACAAATACTATATTATTATTCAGATCTTTCAACTACTAGAGTGTCTTGTATTTCAATGCCAGTAGGTGTTAGAATCAAGTGATCTTTTGGCTTTGGGATTTCTATATTCAATATGCTCTCCATTCTCTTCTCTTCATCTCATCTTGTGCTCGAGTTCTTCATTTGTATAAGATCTATCAAAAGGTTGTGTAAAACACAACATACTTTCATGACATTTGGTAGAAATGCCAACTTCATTTGTAGTTGAGAGTTGAAACACTTGATGATATTGTTTATTAAATTGGCACATGATAACACATGATGGTAATTCTTTTTTATCAAAGGACAATGATGACTCTAGAAAATGCAAGTGAGAAGCTGTACAAATGATTTCTATCATGAGACTTACTTGTGAATGGTGTCGTCATAAAAGCTTTAAGTTAATATCTTTTGTCTTCTACCAAGTAAGATTTGATGTCATGGTTGATCACATTAATTTTTTGTTCTTGCTGAGACTCTATTTACTGTTGAATAGTAAAATTTTGCCATACTTGCATATCATGAACACTATCTGGAAATAGTAAGTTTAGTTTGATCATAGTGATTGATAGAAACCTCTTCCTTGCATCATAAATTGCTTGGAGAATGATGAGCTCTTATTTCAAAGCTCACTCAAAGTCCAAGATGATTAGCTTGAAAACTAAAATGCTTGAAACTTGAATTTGAAATAAAAGCTCTCCCCCTAGAACTAAAACTAGAAGTAAAAGTGGTGAGGATGAAGTTTTAGTGAAAGCCTAAATTGATGATCTACTCATAGATATGATTAGTTAGATGGATGGAGTGGAGAGCTAGGAAGATCTTAACAAAGTGATGTGATTAGGAGGGATTTCATCAGTTGCACTTGCCACAAGAGGACATGATTCTTCAATATGGCTCTTATGAATAACTCCATTACCATGCATAACTATACCACCATCTTAACTCTACCACTATAACCAAATTTAATGCCACAATTTATGCTTAAAATCACCATGCCCACTCCTCGTCACTTAAGTTAAATTACCTAAGTCATCTCACATAATTTTAACACATGAATCACAAATGATATATTATGTATGGTTTATTGTTGTGAATGTGACTTTAGGTATCAAAAGATATTTGTTAGCCAGTCCAATTTACTAACACTTAGTAAAGAGTGTCTGTAAGGATTGACCAACAAGTATCTTTCAATACCCAAAGTCACATTTGCAACATTTATGTAATGTTTATATGCAAAAGTAATCTGAAAAGAAAATATATAAAATAATTTACATATATTTCATATAGTGTTTTCAATGCGAATATATGTTATTATAAAGCTAGAAATTATATTAGTAGTTTGTGATTTTCATATAAAATGCTTAGTTAATATTCAAAACTTTTTAAAATTCCTTTAAGTTATCCATCTTACCATAATTTATACTCCATTATATATTTATGAACTTCCATAAATTAAATGATTTGATCATTTACCTCAAATGATGGCTTGTTATGTGGTAAAAATCACAAGTGTTTTAAACAACCTTCCCTTTTTTTTATTGGATTTGCACATCATCATTAAAGTTTTGGCATGAAAGATAATAAAAAAAAGATATTAACAACCAAAAATAAAACTACTTAGGAGTATCTTATATTGTTTTACATTATTCATATTCCACTTTATTATACATCCCCATTATTGGGGTTAAATAAAATTCAGAAGGCTTTAGGAGATATGCCATATGAAATGGTAGATTATTTTTAGTTTTGGAGTCTAAAATGCTTAAGAGGAGGACAATAAAAAGGCAATGTAAATCAAACTTACCAAACAAAGGGAATATACTAGTTGCACTGTAAGCTACAAGATATTTTACTTTATCAATCCTTCATACTTTATCTAGATAGCTGATTATATTACATGTGCCAAAAGTATATTGGTATAACCTTCTCAAGAGTATTAAAGAAATGACTAATTTTGGCTTCTAATCTAAAAAAATCACAAACTTGGGAAGAATTTTTATGAGGGAAAGAGGAAGAAAGAGGAAGAAAGAGGAAGAAAGAGGAAGAAAGTGCTTACCAAAATCCTCTAAATTTAGCCACCATTACTACTTTTTAAATTTCTCAAAAAAAAATTTGATTTAGGCATCTAGTGAACTTGTAACTTCTTTTCAATTTGAGTTTATCTGCCATAGCATTTGTTTGTATGCTTAAGCCAAAATATTAACGTCCTCTATGCCTGATGCTTTAGCGTGTCTAAATAGGGTTAGGTTAAGTTAGAAATAAAAGGCAATAAAGAGTAATTCAACATTCATGTGTTTTCTTATAGTGCACATGAATTCGGAGTTAAACTCTAAATTTGTTGCACTATGAAACAAGGGTTTAATACATATTAAAAATCTCTAATAAACACCACTTCTTTATATCTATCTCTTGCACATAAAATGGTGTCAAATGTTGTTTAGCACAATTTTAAGATACTGGTAGTGTATTCATATTCCATTTTATTATCCATACCCATTATTAGGGTGAAATAGGATTTAGAAGGCTTTAGGAGATATGCCTTACATAATGACTTAAGATTAGTTTCAATCTTGAAATATAAGATGCCTAGAAATTAAAAAACCAATAATAAAAAGGCAATACAAACTAAGCGTACTAGATAAAAAGAACATATTAGTCATTCTATAAGCTATAAAATATTTTATTTTATTGATTCTTTACACCTTATCCAAATGGTTATTGCATATGTCAGAAGCTTTTTGATATAACCTTCTCTCTAGAAGAAAAAGGTATATAAGATAAATAATGAATCTTAACCTCTAGTTAGGAGAATCACAAACTTGGGAGGAGATATTAGGAGGGAAGGAGGAGGGAGGAAGAAGGCATTTACTAAATTTTCTAGATTTACTTTATCTTAAAAGATCTTAGCTTAGGTATTTAGCGAATATGCAATATCCTTTAGATTTAAAACATTTGCCATAATATTTATTTGTATGCCCAAGTCCTTTGCCTATGGAATGTCAGTGTTTTTATGATTTAGCATCCAAAGAGGGTTAAATTAAGTTAAAAATTAGATGCAATAAAAAGTAATTTAACATTTACATACTTTATTGTAATATACATAAATTTAGAGACGAACTTTAAGCTCTCTCAAAGAATTTAGTTTAAGCATTTAATGAATCTAGTACTTTTTTTTTATTTAGGACTATTCATTATATACCTAAGTTGTTCATCTATGGAGCATTGGCATCCCCTATATTTGATGATTTAGCATATCTGAAGTGGGTAATGTTAAGTTGGAAATAATAGGTAATAAAGAGCAATTTAGCATTTATTAAATTTAAAACAGAATTCTAGGCTCGCTACACTATGAAACAAGGGTTTAATATATATTCAAAATCTATTCAACTTTTGGATGCAAAACAATATTAATTAGTGTTGCATTCATATATCACTTTATTATCCACCCCTATTATTAGGGTTAAATAAGATCTAGAAGGTTCTAAAAGATATGAAATGGCTTGAAACTGGGATCAGTCTTGGAATTTAATATATTTATAAAGTATAGAAAGAGGAGGATAATAAGTTAATTGTGTCATATGTACCAAAAGTCTTTTGATATAACTGTATTTTTCTCTTAAGAAAGGCACATTAGAAAAGTGATAAATTTTAGCTTTTAATTTAGGAGATTATATATTTGGGAAGAGCTATTAAGGGATGAAGGAAGAAGAGGAAGCTGGTGGTATGTTTACATTTTATATTATTGTCCATCTTTATTATTGGGATCAAATAAGATTCAAAAACCTTTAGAATATATGCCATATAGAATGGTTTGAAATTAATTCCATTTTTGGAGTTTAAAATGATTATATATTTTCTATTAACCTTCTTGGTCATAACCTTTTTTAATCTACTAGTAGTTTTACATAAATTTGATCTTTTCTTTCAATAGTGACATATAGTTCGTATAAAGTTTTTGATATTGCTCTAGAGTTGTTTTTCTGCAATTGTATTATTTCAATCCCTGAATATTAGAAAATAAAAGGATAATAAGAAAACTTCTAGTCTAGAAGAATCATTAACTTTAAAGGAGTTATTAAAAAGAGAGAGAAAAGAAACCCCCCTTCCTTTACCAACTTTATTTTTTAAAACTGATTCAAATATAAAGCTATTCTACCATGATACAATACTGGTATTTACAATTATGTAGTACATTTGAATTTGGAACAAAACTCTAAGCCCATTGTATGCACTCAAAATCCCCTATATTATATATAAAATAGTGTTAAATGGTAATTAGCATAATTTTAGCATACTAGTGATTTAATGTGAGGAGCTGGGTATCCCACCAACTAGAGTAGCATAAAATTTGGGCTTAGACCCAAGTTAAACGTAGAACAAAAAGCAATATATTTTAGCAGGAGCAAAATTAATATCTCAAGTGATTAGCCGTACTTTTAATCACTATTTCTACTATATATTTAGAACTCTTCACAGTCAATGTTCTTGTCAATATATACCCTAGTCTACCCTTGATGCAAACCATCAAGGAAACAATTCCAAAATTTAACAAAAGGCACACTTTATAAAAAACACACTAACTTAAATGAAAAAGGGTTATGTCCAAAAATTTTAAGACTTAAACACCTTTTGGCTTTCATTTACAAGGGAAAGACTAATAAAATTAACCACCTTTGTGATTTCAAGTACCACTCGACTTATAAAAGAATGATATTGCCTTGCCCACATGGATATTTAAAAAGAGTTAAAGGTTTAATTATCCTTAACACAAATCATTATATCATGAATATTTTGAGAACTATTACAAATTAACAAATGAAATTGTTTACACAACCACACTCATTTGCAAAAATGGGTTAACAAGCGAGAGATGAGAATTTGTAATAGTTATCTTTATGGATTGAATCTATGTACCAAAGTGCTAAAATAAATTTGTTATAGAGAGAATAACTCAAGAGATATTTATAAGGGTTTAAATATAGAGAGAAAAGGGACTACTCTTTTTTATAATTGGTTAAAGGTCTTTCGATACTTTAAGCATTTTTTAGTTTGAATAGTATTGTGATTGGTGACTCTTTGGAAAGTCAAACCTCAAAAGCTTACACTTGTTAGAACTAACCCAAAATGAAAGAATAAAATATTTAAAGAAATTGAATATTTTATTATTTTTCAACATTTTTAAGAGGTTCCTAAGTTAATTCATAATACTCACAAATAATATCTATAGTATGGCATATAGTCAGTACTCATGGATGCCCAATATGTATGATTTCAATTTGAGGAGTAGGAATATAACTTGAGCCTAACCCAAAATAAAAGAATAAAAGATTTAAAGAAATTGAATATTTTATTATTGCAAGATTTTAAGAGGTTCCTAAGTTGATTTATAATACTCATAATTAATAACTATAGTGTGGCAACTAGTCATCAACTTATATTGCAGTCCATACATTATAGATGCCAAATGTGTATAATTTCAATTTTAGAAGTAAGAATATACTTTGCTAAAAGGTATAAATTAATGAAAATCAAACTTGTATCAGTTACTTTTATATGATCTAATGTACCCTATCTCTCTCTTCTTAAACCAACTAGAAAAGGGTAATTTTTTTATTTTAATGGTTAATTTATCCCTATTTACCCATGATCACATATGCTACAGTAGCTTTAGATCAACTTTAGCGCAATTGCTCTATATAAGTCTTAACAATTGAGACTAACATTTCAGATATAATTTCAAAATAATGATGTATTAAAGAATCCTATGAGCATTTCCTTACAATATCTCCTATGAAGAATAGTGAAATGTGTTGTTATAATAGATTTCTATTCTCAACTTAATTGTATTAATCCATTGCGATATAGTACCATAAATAATCTTCAACCTAACCATTTATGTTTTTTGTCTACCCATTTGTTTAAGGATGAGAAACTATATTAAATTTCAACTTATTACCAAATAACTAGAATAGTGTGCCTCAAAACTTTCCCATAAATCTTAAATCCTTATTCAAGATCATTTCTTTAGGAAATTCATAAACCCACACTATTTCATGGAAAAGAGATTTGCATTTTACTTTGCATTCATAATTTCCACAATTGGAATAAAGTGTGTAATATTTAGCAACCGATCCATAACCACAATCAAAGTGTCATAATGTTTAAACTTTAATAAGTAAGTGATTGTAAGCTATTAAATGTGGACTTCCCAGAAGGTCATTTAGCCTAATACTATTCAAATCTAAGGACATTTAACCCTAAATATCCAAAGACCCATAACCAATTAGACAAAAGAGTGCACTCTTGTTCATAAGTCATTTCCCTCTATATTTAAACTTCATAAATTATCCCTCAAGTTGTTCTCTTTAATTTTTTACAATCTATCACACTTTTTTGCAAGTTCACACTCTCGTGAATGAAAGTTAAGAGCCACAGCTCTTTTGAGAGCCCCAATTTCGTGACATCCTACCCCTCGAGTTGAGCCCAACTAAAGCAAATTAGACCTACTAAATGTTAATTAACATATGGTGTGATTCCCCTAGCTAACTAACAAAGTTAGACCCGAGACCCCTTTAATACCAAATATAAACTCCTAAATTTAGACTTCTCAGAAAGTCACAAAACCTTTAACCAATTGGAAAAACTTTTGTTAATGGGCTCTTTCCGTCTATATTTAAACCCCATAGATCATCTATTAAATTGTTCTTTTTAGTTGCTTATAGTGATGAAATTAAATGTTACACTTTAAAATAGCCATATTAGTGTTGGAATGCACTACAACTTCCCAACATACTTCTTAGTTCTTCTCTTACACTACTAACAAGTAGGGTAAGAATATATATAGTCTACTACATTAATTTCCATACCAGACTAAAAAAGTCTCTTTTTCAACTAAATAAAAGTTTTTCATTTACCACTATATTCCATTGCTGGAACATCATAACATTCTTATAGAAATAATTGTAATAGGTCTTTGGACAAAGGATACAATCTTTCCTGCTTATAGTAAATAAGCCCATATTTAATTGAGAAATAAAGTTTCACATTAGCACAAATAGCAAATTTCATTGCTTCACTATTAAGGTTTTGCTTCAACAACTCTATATAATGCAATATTACTTTTTTCAATAGATCACTTTCATATAAAGCCTAAACATCTTCTAACTAGTCTAAATTGATTGCTAGAAACTAAGTTTGATAATTTAACACATCTAGAACTTATTAGATTTATAGATAATTTTGATATTGAATCTAGCAAATTTCTTTTGCCAATGAATCTACTTTGGTATAAACTTTAGTTACATCATATAAACTTTAGTATGTCCATCCAAATAATACCTTTAATGGTCCAACTCTAACACTATAGCAAACATTTCTTTTCTTGTGTGTAGGCCCTTCCAATAGAGAATAATCTAACGAATATTCTTTTAGAATATGCTACGAATGTTCTAGGAAAATATTCTAGGGTTTAGGTTGTGATCTTCGAGCGATCGAGCTATGGCGGTCACGGAGGCGGAGAGCCGCATGGAAATGCTGAGCCGCCACCAGTAAGTCGCAGCTCTTAGCGTTGTTTTCGTGACGATGATGGTCGTGGCGGCAGGCAGGAGATCAAGGAGCTGCGAAATCGAGAGATCGAGCTCAAGAAGGCCGCCGCCAAGGGCAGCAAGGCGGAGCAAAAGGCCAAGAAGAAGGCGATCGAGGAAGAAATCTCCGGGCAGGACGCGGCGATGAAGGAGCGGCAGGCCAGGGAGCTGGCTACGCTGGGGTTTGCGGGCAGCGAGGACACGAATGCCGGGCGGCTGGATGGATTGGTGAGGGCAATCGCGGGGGTCGGGGTCTCCTCTGCCGCCGCCGTGGCGGCGCCGCCAAGAATCTCCAAGGGGAAGAAGTGGCGGGATCGACGAGCGCAGCAGGACGCCGAGAGGGAGCAGCGCATCCAGGACGAACAGGCACTACTCGTGAGCGATCGCAAGGTGGAGGAGGATGTCCTCGCCGCCAAGCTCCAGCCGCTGGGATTGTCGCTCAAGGAGATCAAACCCGACGGGCATTGCTTGTACCGGGCGGTGGAAGATCAGCTCCAGCTCCATCCCAGTGCGCCCCAGTACTCGTTCCAGGAGCTCCGGAAGATCGCGGCGGGCTACATCCGCGAGCACCCAGAGGATTTCGTTCCATTCATTGGCGGCGATGTGGAGCTGGAGGATTACTGCCGGGAGATCGAATCGACCGCGGCCTGGGGAGGGCAATTGGAGCTCGAGGCGCTCTCTCACGCGCTCCAGAAGCACATCTTCGTGTTCTCGGCGGAGATGGCGATCGTGGAGATGGGCAGTGGGTTCCAGCGCGATGGGACGAATCCATCGATCAAGCTCTCGTATCACAAGCACGCGTTTGGATTGGGGGAGCACTACAACTCCCTGGTTCCGGCGTGAGGAAGAACGCGGGGAGAATTTTGGCGGGAAGAAGAGTGCCACGTGGCTGCTGACGTGCCCAATGGTCACGATTAGGGTTCTTCGTTTTCTTCATCAATGAAATATTTCGCGTGATCGTCGTCTTCTTCGTCGATTCTCTCCTCTGCCCTCCCACAGGTAAATCGATTCGTGCGCTGCGAGGACTCTCTGGATTGTAATCGGTGTTTTCTTGCAGCGTTGCGGCAGCGATGCGCGTCCAATCGATTTCTTGTTGATTCGATCTTCCCTGTGGTACGTAGCGATCGGGCACGAGAATGCCGTCAATCCTTGCTCTCTGTGCTTGTAGATGGAAGAAGGGACGCCGATTCTCGAATCCTTCACGCAAAGCGTCGCGGATGGGCCGTCCCAGCCGCTGGTTCGCAAGCTCATGTCCCTGATGCTCTCGGAGCCGTCCTCGATCCCTCCCATCCAAGATCTCGGCGACGCCAGTGGATTCCTCCTCGTCGAAGCTCCCGCTGGTGGAACATCGAGGCTCGGAGCTTTAGACGTAGTGGAAGACATCGCTCAAACGGCCGGGTGCCCGGTGGAGGACATGGAGAACGTTGTCCAGTCGGGGTTCCGGTTCGCTGGATCCGAGGGGTGCTGCGATTCTCCAAGAGTGGAGAGTTACTTCTCGGAGAGCCAGATCCCAGCAGACCTCGCGGACAAAGTTCCCATCGATTTCCTCCACGCCATCAACAATGTGCTCGACACCAGGGTCGTCCCAGTGCCAAAGGGCCATCACCACCATCACCACCACGGCCATGGTAGACGAAGATCTGCAAGGAAGCGAGCTCCGCCAGCTTTGTCACTCGGGAACAAAGAGCTTGTTCTTCCTCGCGAGGAAGAACAAGGTGGCGGTGGCACAGGTTTCGCGAGCACGGACTATGCACAGGAGATGGTGACGAGGAGGCTGGATAGATTGGAGGAGATTTGCTTGCGGACCGAGTCCTACGTCCAGATGGTTCTCGGGACGATGGACAAGAGGCTCCAGCTCCTCGAGGGCGACGCGATATCTAGGTGCACACAGGATTCCATGACTTCTCCGAGGTTTCCAGGAGGAAGTTTTTCGTGCGAAGCCGGGACTTTCGTTACTCCGGAGATGCTCATGGTCCAGTCTCCTCGTCTGGACAGGATATCTCTGTTTGCTACTGATGTAGCAGCGTCGGCTGGGTTGGAGGTGTCTTGCCAGGCTTCCGAGGATTCAGCGCTCGTTCTCTCGACTCCGGTTCCATCCGTTTTGCAGCCGTCCGAGTATCCGTTTGCTACTCTTGCTGGAGAGCGGCCGGAGATCACCGCAGCGGTGGTTCCTTCAACTCCAAATACAGGGGACGAGATAACAACGATGCACAGGCAGGAGGACGAAGGGACTTCCGAGAGGCCACTGGTTGCTGCGATCGCTGTTTTCTCTCTTGCTCCCGATGATCCCGGCCGGAGTGGAGAGAGTCCGGTGGATGCACTCCTGAGCGAACCAGTTTTGACGTGGGAGAACGAGGGATTTCCCTACCTTCGTCCAGCTTACCAGGTGGAGTTGGAGCCTCGGCCGAGGGACACCACTGTGCTGACATGGGACGCTGCTCGGTACTTGGTTCCCGAGTCGACAAGTAGTGAAGACGAGCGTGCTACTTGTCACTCCAGCGAGGAAGCATTCACCTTCTGCAATCTAGACGACGAACCGAGGCGGCTCAAGGAGGACACTGAGATGCTGAGCGAGGTTTCGTCTCTCCTCCAGAATATATGCGCCGACCTGGAAGCTTACGGCGTTCCGGAGGATGAAAGAACCATCGAGCGCTGTCGTCACTGTCGTTTCGGCCCAGCTTGCATCAAAGACCAGGAGGAGATCATCTCAGTTCTCGAGGAGATGTTCACGAGGCTGACATACTGCCCGCATCCCGAGGACGTCCTCATGAGTGTTTTACCAGTCTCAGGAGCTCTCTCGACAAAAGCTTCGGTAGACGAAGTTGCGTTTGCTCCAGCAGCGGCTTCCAGTCGAGAGCGTGTTATAGATGGAGTTCAGTACGCGCAGCTGCCTCAGCAAGAAGACGTAGACGAGATCAGCTCAACGAAAACCGAGCGGAGTTTTGAGATTTTTCCTTTGGAAGGCAGCACCAGTCCAAGGGTGGCACTCTCGTTCATTCAGGAAGACGGCATGCCCTCGGAGGTCGAGCAAGCTCCGCAGCACATGAAGATTGAAATGCCACCTCCGAAGCAGGATGCTCCGAACGACCCTTTGGCTCTTCACGTTGCGATTGCTCCCAAGGAAATCAAGGTGGTGCCGGAGGACGAGCCCGGCGCAGAAGAAGTGGCGCCCTCGGTTATCCAGGACATCTCCGTCACACTCGAAGGATCTTACAGTCAACCCGTCGTTCACGAGAACGATGTCGTCGGGGACAACGCAGCCGAAAGTCGAGAAGTTGTGGCCGTTTCAAGGGACCAGCTGCAGCTTTCTGGTGACGTATTTGCGGACTACACGTTGAAGGTTGTTCCCCGGCCAGAGCAGCAACAGGAAGGAGCCCCCTTGGTTGTAAGCCAGGACAACAAGATGGTGATCAACGAGGAGGAGGTTTCATCCGTGATACACGAGCTGTGCTTCGGCCTGGACGTTCCTTCGCGTGCAACTCAGGCTGACAAAAGCAAAGAACCGGAGCTCCCGTTGCAAATCGCCATTGCATTAACTGGAAGCGGTAGTGGTGCCAGCGATCACAGCATGGTGGCGCGGACGTCAGTGGAGGACATATCCAGCTCTGAGGCATCCTCGTCAACTCAGCAGCAAAAGGAAATTGCGTCCATCATTCTCAACCTCGAAGCGCTCCAAAAGAGTGAGGAAAGGCCCATGACGTTCAACTGGGAAGGCGTTCCCGCGGCAAGCGAATGCGACGACATACCTTGCGTGCTCAAGGTTGAGGAGAAGAAGGTGGCGGCTGCAAACGACGAGTTCACTTCTGTTCACCAGGAAGTCCGCATCTCGCTGGAGGTTCCCACGGAGACGAGAAGCGAAGCTGCTGGCCCGGGTGTTCAGATCGGCATTGCTGTGAAGTCTGTGCCGAAGAGAGCTGGTGACGAAGAGAACGCCATATACACAGTCGAGATACCCGACGACACGGACTTTGAGAAAGTGCCACTGAGCGAGATGGCTCCCGTCGAGCGAGAGGCAGAGCCCGCAATTGAGGAGCTAGTGCCTCTGACAAAAGCAGCCGCGTCGCCCGCGAAGACACTGGTCGTCGAGAACAGAAGCTTGGGAGACGAGCTGTTGCTGGAGTCGATTCTAGCTCCTCCGCCATCTCCTGGCGAAGCCGCTCCGGAGACGCATGACTTTGTGGTGAAAGAGGAGAAGAAGGCTGAGGAAGAATGGGTGATCGATACGAGTTTTCTTCCAAAGGAGAACTCCCACAAAGTCGAGGCTAAGGTGCCAAAGACAGTGCTCAAAGGGGTGACAACGAAAGATCTCATCCGCGGCTCGCTCCATTTCGACGGGAAAGCCTGCTTGCTCTCGATCTCGACCGACGATATCTGGACAACCGAGGATATGTGCCAGGCGCCAGTGCCAGGCGCCGCAGGGAAAGAGAAGTCGTCGCTACCATTCTTGGCGGACAAAGGTCCTGGCTTGCGGAACGGTGCTGAGCCTCTGATACGGGAGATCCCTGCATGGCTTGGAGACGTGCTTATCGACGAGGTGAAACAAGCTTGTGCCGGCAGCGCAAAGGAGGCTTTTGGATTCGGGGGAGGGAAGCAGCAGCAGCAGCAGCAGCAGGCCGGCATCCAGCGTCAAGTGCTTGGATTTCGGAGCTTGCCAGGAAGGCAGTTCAGGCCTGGCCAGCCAAAACCAGCTCAAGAGGCCGCGTTTGGGTTTCGCAGCCTGCCTCCGAAGTCGGGGAGGCCACCTTTGCCAACAGCAGTCGCAGCGGTGAAGCCCAGCATCTCAGTCACTGTTCCGGTTTCCAGCGACGGTTTCGCAGACTGGGACTCGACGCTCTCGCTAGTCACCAGGAGTGGTAGTCCACCACAGTCACTAGCGCAGCAGGAGCAGGCAGACCCGACGAAGCCAAGAGTTCCGGACTCTCCAGGCGCTCGCTCCTGCATCATCAACAGGCCGAGCGAGCTTGGTAGCAGGAGCAGCGGCGTTGGGGGTGACGGCAGCGCTAGCACACTGGCCGTGGAGGCGGAATTCGAGCAGGAGGCTCAAGCGCCGGCAAAGACGATCATTTCGGACGCAGCATCGGCCTCGACACCGTCACAGACGACACCAACGTCGACGCTAACTCTGGAGCAGACCTCGTCGCCTCTACCTCTTCCTCCGGCAGCGAAGATGGCTCTAGACTTACTGGACGCGGGCAGTGGCGACGAATCGTCCGGGGAAGCACAGCAAGCAGCTTGGAGCAGTGACGGACTCCATGTCCTGCCGCTGGACGCGCTACAAGAGGAGACGTTCTTTGACGCTCTCGAGTGCTCGGGTAAGCCTCATCTTCATTACAACAACAGGAAGTGTAGAGGCACACTAAGGCTGGTGGGCTTTGTCATCAACATGGTGGTGGTGATCATCGTCTGCACGATGGTGATCTCGCATCATCGTCGTAGTGTTAGAGAACAGGAGGACGTGAATGCTTTGATTCTCACAGATTTTTGGTTTGAGCAGCGGCTGGAAGAGGCGGTGGTGGTACCAACAGTAACAATGGCAAGATCAAGCGCTACCTCAAGGACAAGCTGTGGAACAAATTCTCGTGCTATGGCGTTGGGCTCCCAGAGTCGGATTCTTCGGACGCGGGCATGCCGTGCCATCACCACAGGATTCTCGCAAACAATTCTTAAAACATATCGAAATCTAATTCCGCTTGCCATACTAAAGTGTCCATGTCAAGCACAGATTTTCCTGACGTGCAACAACCAGGAAGAAAATCACCGCTAGCCTGAGCATAGACTGGGAATAGATGCTATAAAGATCAAATCAAATCGTCACCCAAGTTCTACGGGATGGTCAGGGATTGCTACTGTTCCACTAAAGAAATGGTTTTCATGAACCAGTTTTGCCACGTGAATTTTCACGTCTGTAATTTCGTACCCTAGACTCTCTCTAATATCCATCGAATTCACTCGCTAGATTTATCAAATTTAAATTGATTAATTTAATCTTTCAAAGTTTCAGCTAAGGTAGAAAAGAAAATATAGTGATATCTATAGCCTATCCAAAATCGTCACAAGATCAGAAGCTTCTAACATATAACTAAAGCACCCTCTCATTGCTGTTTTGTTACCTTGGTTAGTTGCCTCAACCATTGGGCACTATCAATTTTAATGAGGTGTGTTGCAATTTTATCCATTTATCCATATTGATTATTGTTAAAAAAATTATATGAGATTAATCTGGACCTATATCTTTTGCATATTTTCATTTTCCTATTTATCTAATTAGCTTTTATATATATGTGTATGTATGTGTGAGTGCTTGAGGAATAGGTATATTAATTAGCCTGCTTATATATAAAAATGGATGGACCAGATTTAGTCCCAAATAAATGGTCTATATATTATAGTAATATAATTAGTGGCCAGGGTAATCCATATATATATATATATATATATATATATATATATTTACAAACCTTACACCATCCTCCCCTCCAAAAGATAAAAGGATAATGATAATAAGTTAGATGGAACATCTAAAGTTTATGTTAGGCAAATATAAATTACCACAAAAATCTGAAATTCCCACAAAACTATCAACAAAATTGTTGATAACTATGACTGATTTTACAACTAAATCTTGCAAAAAACTAATATAGATTTAAATGTAAAAGAGAATAAAGAAATAAAAACAAAAAAGTACAATCACAAACATTAAAGTAAAGTACTACCCTTCAATTCCATCAATGTGAATGTTCCCGATATAAAAATAAATATATTAATTAGGATTTAAGCCTTTACTTATATACAAGAATGGATGGATTACATTCAATCTCAAATAGGTGTGCTATAGTATTATACTAGATATATATACATATACATATTTACAAACCTTATATATATATATATATATAAAACACTATTTAAATATTTTTTAACCACATTTGTCATGGATTTCATAGACTTTATTCAATATTTTAGATATATACTTATAAAATAGAAAATTGAACAAGACATTAAAATTTTTTATGCATGTAAATATCAAAATATATAAAATATTATTAAATATTAAGAATAGGAATTAATTTTTTAAATGCTGATGTTTTGAAATAACTAAATTTATTACTAGAATAGCTTTTTTAAATTTAATTTTTTAAAATATAATTTTGATAATATTTGTAAAGTACTTATTAGAATAGTAAATGTCAAATTATATAAAATTTATATATAAAAATTAACTTTGAATTCTTTTAAAAAATTTAATACACAAAAATGGAAATCCAATAATGCCCATTGTGGTATTCAACAATGAAGAAACTGTTATTGAATGTTTTATTAAAATTTTAATTTTATTGATCTTAAATTAATTAATTTTTAAATTTTAAATTTTTTTAAAAAATTAATTATTATTTTCTTAACACTTTATGTGTTTGAATCTATCTTATATTTATATATATATATATTTTTATATATATATATATTTTTATATATATATATATTTTTATATATATATATATATATATTATTCATGAAACATAATTTGTTTAATTTTGTCATGGAATCCAAATAAACCTAAGTCCATTTTAATGAAAAACTTACTATTTTGATCATGAGGTTAGCGCCAAATTTCAAACCAACATCAAATCGGCGGCTATGAAGGAGGAGAGCGTTTTCCAGTTCCTGGTGTGGATCCAATTCGTGCGCGCGGCGCTCAGCTTCCGGAGGCCCGTGGGAATCCGGACGTATGGCCGCCATCTCACGCCGCGGCTCTCGGCCCTGCCCACGCTTCCCTCGCATCTGGGCTGGCTCCTCATGGAAGCGCCCACGCTCCTCGTCCCCGCCCTAATCTTCCACCGAGGTAAGCACGCCGCCACCGCCGCCCCACGGCTCCTCCTCCTCCTCTTTCTCGCCCACTACTTCCATCGCACCCTCCTCTATCCCCTCCGCCTCAGCCGCCGCTCCTCCTCCTCCACGCCAATGCCGCTTGTCACCGCCGTTCTCGCCGCGCTCTTCAACGCCCTCAACACCTACATTCAACTGCGCTGGATCTCCCACTTTGGATTCTACCCGGAGCGATGGATTCGCAGCGCCCAGTTTGCGATCGGCGCATTCCTGTTCGTGGCGGGCATGGCGATCAACATCTGGGCAGACGGCGTGCTCATCGCGCTGAGAAAACAAAGATCTTCCGCCAAGGATAGTGTGTCGTACAGGGTTCCGTACGGGGGGCTGTACGAGTTTGTGTCATGCCCAAACTACCTGGGCGAGATTGTGGAGTGGCTGGGATGGGCCATACTGACGTGGTCGCCAGCGGGGTTGGGCTTCTTCCTCTACACCGTTGCCACGCTGGCGCCACGTGCCTGCGCGCATCACCGTTGGTACGTGGACAAGTTCCCCGACTATCCGCGCGGGAGAACACCGCTGATTCCTTTCCTCTGTTAACATTGGCTCTCGTATTTAATCAAGAGAGAACTACACTAGAGGCTGCTATTTCAGCTAAACTGCAAGATAGAAACACTCCATGTCTATAGTTTTAAGTTTACTCGCTCTTCTTTGCGCTGCGAGGGATCTTGCTGAGAACGTTTGCATCGACTTTGGAGTACTGCTTCTTGGCCTCTTCAAACAGCTTGCCGATCATGGCTTCGATCTCGTCCTGGTACTTGTCGTAGATTACTGGAATCGTGTGAGCTCCGACCACCACTGTTTGATTGAGCAAATCGAAGCAGTTTCAATCAGATCTGGAATCCAAAACAACGATTTTTTTTATAAGAACTTACAGATGTAGACAAGGGTGATGAAGTTAAACCACGCGCCGAGCTTGGAGAGGATCCACAACACCACTGTCACCTAGAACAAACAGTCACGAGCACAATGCTTTGGTTTCTCTCGGTTTTTTCACTCCAAACTTAAAGAAAGGCACTCCTTTTTTCTACCTTGAGGAAGACTCTGAAGTCCTTGCCAATAGCAACATCGTGAGCTGCGAGAAGGGCCTTGTTGATCTCTACACGGAGAGTGGCGGCGGAGTCGTGCACCATTTCTTCCGTGAGAACGATCTCGGGGATTGGAGGTGGAGGCCTAGAAACCAAAAGAGAAAAGAATGAGAACTTTTCAATCGAATGAAATGATCTTAGATCCTTAGAGGAAGATCCAGAAAACCAAAGCGTTGTTTTCTACTTGCCTGTGGAGCAGCGATGCGATGGTCGCCCACAAAAAGAGGATGACAATGAGGAAGAGCAAAACATTGCAAACGAGCGATAGCAATGTATAGCCCGACCACTCAAAGAGAAACCACGCCACTGTTGACCCAACGAGGAGGCTCGTGGAGACGTTCTTTTGCTTCCACAGGAGAACATTGGCGCCTGGCAATAGAGATCATCAAACACAGCAGATGTGAGCGCGCATCGATCGATCGATCACGGCATTGGAATATCTGATCTATCTAGTGTATAAATCCCTCTCCCTCTCGATCGATCTTACATTTGCCGCCTCCCAGGAGCTCGTGGACGTTCTTCTTGCCCGATGCCTTTGGCGGCGGCGCCTGGGGCGCGCTCTGGAAGGAGTCAATCACGCTGTGGACCGCGGAGCTCACTTGATCGGCGAGGTCCGCCATGGCCAAGGACAAGAACGAATGATACCCAAAATGTTACGAGCTTTTTTTCCGGGGCATTAAACGAGATTCACTGGCCGCCCATCTACTACCGTCCATTCCCGGGACTTTCCATTTGGGAAGAATCCAGCAAATGGGGTCGTCGATTGGCGGGCACGTCGCGGATGCCGTCCGTTTGAGATCCGGGGCAATCATGACGAAGGCTAGTCGCCGGCACAGTCAACGAGGTCGCTGGGGCCGTTGGATTCTGGAATCTGGAAATGGATCTGGTCCGCTGAATTGCCAGGTGGAAATTCCATCGGCGGCATTTGATTTGAAAAGAGAATGCCGTCTACTCTTTTCTCGACAGTCAAACGCGGTGAGCCCTAGCCCCGCGTCGCGGAAATGGCGTCGTGATAGCGAGCGCCATGGCGCCTTCATCCGATCCAGCGGAGGAGGAGGTATCTTATAGCTGATCAGGCTCCAGGGATTTCTCCATGGATGACAAGGCGGTGTCCGAGCATCTGGTGCACGAAATCCTCTGCTTGATCGATGCTCTCAAGGCTGGAGTGAACGAGATCGGCGTCAACAAGTCCCTGTTCCTCAAATCCACCTTGTTTTTGGTGGAATTCAAGCAGCTCTCGCTTGGACAATGCCCGGCCAACGCGCTCCTGAAAATCCTGGACGATGTTACGGGCTTGGTGAGGCTCACGGAGCAATGCTGCCGCCGCAAGAGCAGGGTGTTCCAGATTTACAAGTCTCAGGAGATAAGCCAGAGAATTCGCGATATCATGCTCGATTTTACTTCTCACTTGGATCTTTGCTCGGAGGTAGAGAACATGGACCAGATCATGGAGCTGAGGAACAGAGTTACAAGGGCTACTTTCTCTCCGGATCCGAGAAATGGCGAGCTTGCAACAGCTTTGAGTGACGCTATTTCTCATGAAGATGACGAGCTCCAAAGCAAGGTTGTGGACGACATATCAAGGCACTTGGCCGCGTCCGTGTCTTCTCTCAAGGAGGAACTCTTGGAAGACAAAAGACAGCTCGAAGTAGACGGCAGGGTCGAAGAGCTATCGGAGCTAGAGAAGCTGGTGCAGCTTCTGGACAGCGCCCCTTCTCTTGAATCGGATTCTCTAGCTCTGGACGATAGTTTTGTTTCGGAGGACATTCCAGCGTCGTATCTGTGCCCGATCACTGGCCAGCTGATGAGAGAGCCTGTGCTGGTGGAAGGCGGTGTCACGTACGAGAAGTCGGCTATAATGGAGTGGATCAACCGGGGAAATACCAAGTGTCCCGTTACAAATGCCGACTTGAGTAGCGTCAACCTTGTCCGGAACAGGTCGATAGAGAACGCGATCCGGCAGTATCTGGGGCGTGTGAACATCGATAAATTGACTCGGTCGATCAAGAAGATCAAGCTCGAGCGCGTCCACGTTGAGGAAACCTTGGACACCATAAAGAATCTGATCGGGCTTGGCTCTTGCTTTAAGAGGCATGTAGTTGCTTTGGACGGGTTGGAGCCGCTGGTTGCGATACTCAAGAGCTCTGCTGGAGACCAGAGGGCTAAGATACTTCAGATTTTATTAGCCATTGGAGAATCTGGAGATGACTGCAAGGTAAGGCTCGCGCTCTTGGTCGTGATCACAATACTGCTGCTAATGACAGAACTTCCTTGAAGATACATATCGCTGAAGTTGGAGCTGTTCCCGTGGTGCTGCGAATCCTGACGAAGTGTCATGGTGACTGCCCCGATGCTGTGAGTCTCCTTCGGGAGATTTCCGAAGTGCAACAAGGGAAGGAGGTGATTCTTGCACAGCCAGGGTCCATCATTGTTATTGCAAGTGCGGCCACTGTCGACTCGGTGGAGCAGAAAGATCATGCCATGAAGCTTTTGGAGAACTTGTGCTCGAACAAGTCATGGGTGGCCATTGAAGCAGCTTCAACGGGAGTATTTGATTTTCTGATCAATAATCTTCACACAGGTATGTAAGAGAGGAAAACACCTTTATTTATTTGATGTTGATCTTGATTGTGTGCAGGAAATGAAGCTGTAAAGCTGGAGATGGCTGAGGCAATTGCAACGAAGCTCGAGTTTAACGACGCTAGCAGTGCAGCTCTTGTATCGACAGGTATCCTGGTTCCACTCGTAGAGATGCTGAAGTCTGAATCGCTCGACAGCAAAATGGCAGCTACAAGATGTATACAGAAACTTTCATCTACAGTGACGAACAGAGACGCTATCGGAGATGCTGGTGCAATCCCTTTAATAGCTGGTTTGGCGACAATGGCAGTGAGGGACTTGAAAGTATATGCCTTGGAGACTTTGGCAAACCTCGCAAGCACACGAGAGTGTGTGCCAGCTCTGGCTACCGAAGAGAACGTCCCTCGACTCTTAGAAATGGTGAAAGACGGGGATTTACAGGTTCAGAGCAGCATTCTCAAGATTCTACATTCGCTATCAAGGGAGAGCAAAACTGTCCGGTTAATGGTTCGTCAGCATGCAGAAGTTATCCGGTACTTGCTGGATGCGTCCTCCGAACACAACTCTGGCCCAAGAAGAACTAGCGTCCTTGGAGTCATTGTCCAGCTCGCAGCAGACAGAGACACGAGAGATGCCATTCAGCCTTCCTCAAGCACAGTGATGTCCTTTGTGAGGCTGTTGGATCAAGCAGCAGCTACGTCGACTGAAGACAAAGAGCTGGCACTGGGAATACTTTCCGGGATCACAAAGAACGGATCACAAGCCAGACAGGTGCTAGCGGCTGGGGGCGCTTACGGGATCATTATCAGCTGCATGCAAACGGGAAGTCCAAGGATGAAAGAGGAGGCGGCTGCGGTTCTAACAAGGCTAACGGATTCGGTGCTCGACGCCAACTCCGAGCAGGAACTGGCAAGACTCGGCGTGATGCGTCTCCTGCGAGACACTTTGGAGACTGGATCAGAGCGGGCGAGGGAGCACGCGTGTGCCAACCTCGCCAACTTATCCAAGCGGACACCGTCGTTAACCCAGGAGCAATCGTTTTTCAAGCGGCTTCTAGCGAGGCTGGGACTGAAGCAGTACAGGTTGTGTGTGGTTCATCCAGGAAAGTGCAACGCAAGGGCGAGCTTTTGCATGGTGGAAGCTGGGGTGGTGCCGTTGCTCATAGGAGAGATCCGCGGTAGCAATGCCCGCAATGCGGAGAGAGGGATGGATGCGCTGCTCACGCTGGTGCAAGACGAGAGTTTCCGGATCAAAGGAGTGGATTTCCTGGTGAAGAACAACGCGATAGCGGCAGCGGTGAGCTTGGTTGGGAGGTCCAGCAGCCTGACGGAGAAGGCCATGGTACTCCTCGAGAGGATTTTCAAGTGCCGGAAGTACAGGGACGACACGTACTCGAGGATAGCAAAGTCGAGCCTCTCCACGACAATGACTTCGGGTTCCATAGGTGCGAGGAAGTCGGCTGCGAAAGCCTTGATGCACTTGGGCATGATGGCCAAAGGCTCTACGTACACGGCCACAGGGGAGTCGGCCACTGTTAACTGATTCAAGTATGAGCGACGTAAATATATGCAAAGACGAGATATATATCTCAGGCAATTGTGCCTGAGATCGAAGAGTCCATGGCTGACCCTTGCGTGGTGCTCTCCATTACGATGGAGATCCACTGCATTTTGTGGGCTAAGTTATTGTTCATAATTACATTTGATTTTCAAACTATTATTATGAACTTTCAGGGTGGATGATTGGGATAAGTTGTCTATATTATTTCTAAATAGTATTTATTGAAATATGCTAAAAAGTTGTTCCTAAACATTATGAACCAGAGTAAAAAGCTGATTGTTACTTTCATACTTGCTATAATGTTTTTAGTTTGCTTAAGCAAACTTGTAGGATGGTAATGAATATATTTAGAATATGCTTGAATATTTTAGGATATTCTACCATCTAATTCATTTAGATTAATCTTGTATTTATAATTTATAAACATGTTTATAATTTATAAAATTTCTTAAAACATGCTTATAGTTATAAACTTTATTTGATCAATTAAATTAATAAGTAAGAATAACATTACTATTAAGAAAACCAAGCATTGCTACATGCAATGTGTAGCAATTTATTTATTTTGCTGTATGGGAAAATAGTGAGTGAAACTCTTATCAAGAAGAATGTCTATTAAATTCAAATATTTTCCGGGTATTAGAAGTCTAAGTTATTACTATAGCCTCTA
The DNA here is from genome assembly GCF_000143415.4 of Selaginella moellendorffii. Taxonomy (NCBI): domain Eukaryota; kingdom Viridiplantae; phylum Streptophyta; class Lycopodiopsida; order Selaginellales; family Selaginellaceae; genus Selaginella; species Selaginella moellendorffii. The sequence goes on from NW_003314315.1 coordinate 952,256, forward strand.
ATAAAGAAGTAAAACAGAAAGAATTATCTCTATTATTCATTTCTCAATCCATTGATTTCTCAGTGCTTTGATCCCCATTAGTGATCAACATAAACTAATCGTGCTTAGAAGTAATATTTTGCTTTATTAAATATTCAGAAGAACTCAGCAAGATACTGCATGGGGAGTCACCACCTGCTTGTGGAGCTCGGATGCAGAAAAACAACCACCAATTTCATGGGACCAACAGATCTGCCCAGTCTGCTGGGAAGAGGTAGATCCTCAAAGCTTGTTCAACATATCACAATCTACATCACCCCATGAGGCACTCTGGGAGCATTAAATCTTGCAAGCAATACATTAAATTAGTGAACTTGTCCAATTTTTCACATGAATAGAGATACACCAACAAACGATTATCATAGAGAGAATGCACAGACTAAAACTGGACAAGTTCGCTAATGTATTGTATTGCTTGCAAGAATCTATTTGCTTTCAATGGGTATTTGTGTTTCTTTGCTTTTCTATCTGTTGCTACACTTGGTGTTCTAATGACTGTAACTAATCTTGCTCACATGCCCGACTAGCTTTGATCTTTTTTTTTCTCTCTTTTTCACTGATTAACTTTTTCTTTCCGGTTCTGCTAATGAATTGATTGACATTAGTCTTTACAAACAATTACAAACAATAGCAAACAATAAAAAGGAAACAGTAATAAACAAAACAAATGGCCCCAAAGGTGGGAGCACCCAATCAATAGAAACAAACAGGGGAAAGGTGGCGCAAACAAACAGGAGACAACTCAATGACAACATAACAGAACTCACTGACCATACGGAGGAGATGGAGGAATGTGAACGCAGAAATGGCCGAAGCGAGAACAACCCCCACAACAAACTTGTAAACTTGTTTCCACAGTCCCGTGCTCTTTGTTGGGCACCGCAAAACTGCCAAAACATAATATAGACGAGTACTTGCCCAGCAAATGCTGGGTGGTTTACAAAGAGGTGGATGCGCCAGAAATATGTTTCTTACCTGAACTCAAGCACTTGTATGTATCTTTCTCATTTTCTTGGAGGTTTTTGGACCTGTTGTCCTTCAGGTTACTGGACAATAATGGCTTCTCTGGAGAAGTTCCCGATGAAATTGGAAACTTTTCCAAGCTGACCATCATGTAAGCTGTTGATGGCTAGAATACAATCTCGTGTAATAGTGTATTTTCAGGAGACTTGACAAAAATCGATTTGCTGGATCACTGCTGAGCAGTTTGGGGCGGATATCAACCCTCTTTGAAATTTAAATAGCTAATATGGTAACTACTTTGTACTCAAGTTTTGTTTCATTTACAGACACATCAATGATAACGCTTTTACTGGAACGTTACCTGATCTAAGCGGGTTGAGAGCTCTCCAACTAATGTAATATTTCTTCTTAATTTGGAGTTGACCTGATGCATGTGTGTATGCATAACAGAAGCGTTGGAAACAACTCCTTTTCTCCTCAGCCAGTTCCATCATTTGCAGGCTTGATTAAACTCTGGACAATGTAGGTGAATTTTGTTAGTTTTTGTTTGAACTTAACATGTCATTAATGATCCAAGTTTCTTTTCAGACCAAACTTGGAAACAATGGGATGAGAGAGGCTCAAACTCTCGACCTCAGGATTTCTCAGCAGCTATGAGACCTACGCGCTGACCAACTGCGCCACCATTTATTTTAACATGATCATTCTAAACAAATTTATCTTAGGATTGATTCTGGAATGCTGACTATAATGTCATACATCTATCCACGAACTACAGTTTTATCCATGGGCTACTGCAACAAACCGATTGATGCCAGCTTTCCCATCCTTTCCCAACACTTGCTACACATCATAGAATACAAAGATATTCAAACTTACGACTTACCTCGATCTAAAAACGAAGCTAAACCAGGCAATGCTTGCGGTGGCTTCTCCTTCTCTTTCGAGAGAAACCAGACATTAGTGCCGTGTCAGATTTCCAAAACTTCAGGAGCAGTGTTGGCTAGCCACTCGACAGCCCTACGTCAACTCGAAACACCTGGTTCCTACAAACGGAGTTGGTCCCGAGCATGTGCTGAAACAACAATCCCTCACCAGGAAGGGATGCCTCGAGAGAATCCGGGGTTGAAGAGGGAGTGTCCTTGATAATTGCTTTCCTGTAGGCTCCTCCTGGCAAATTTACATTCGTTCTTCCCTGTCCGTCCTCACGCTGCTTGGCTCGTTTTCCTCAAGTAGCTCTCAAACGCGTCCAGCGTGTGGACATCGGTTCTATAGTGCTTCTGGGTGAATTCTAGCAGCTGCCCCCAAGTAAACTCCACGCACGGCCTCTTGCGATCTTGCTCTTCGTCTTCTTTGCTCTTGACCACCAGCTCTGGAATCGGCCGGATCACCATGTCCAGCCCCGGGTTGATGAAGAAAACCAGCGAGTGCCTGGCTCGGGTGGCATGGATCACTGCGCGGTGCTTGGCACTCTTGTAGCGATGGTTGCACAGTGCCTGTGACGAAGAGAAAGCTGCGTGAGAGATGTTTTATAAAAAGAAAAGGAAAAAAGAAGAGCACCACCATCTACAACCAGCTATAGCGCTGCGAGGAGGGAGAGGAGAGGGAAGAGCAGAAACAAAAGAATTCTCGCTCTGTTTACCTGGAATGTGTCACCGATGCTGATGACAAACGCATCGGCACGGGGCTCGACTGTGACCCAAGTCTCGGGAATGAAGAGGGAGTGTCCTTGATAATTGCTTTCCTGTAGGCCAAAGAGCTCGTGAGGCAGTGGCGAACAGGGATCAAAGCTTTGCTGAGTTGGAGATGAGCCAATTTGCCTCTCACAGTCCTGAGTTGATCCCGAGAGGAGCCTGGATTGTGTGCCCGACTACCATTCTGCTCGCCCCTGTTACTAACCACGCACAGGCTCTCACGGGAATGCCCCCAAAACCGTGTCCGACCAGAGCAGCCATGGAGCCCTAGGAGTGCATGGCATAACACCTGTCACCACGCCCTCTTCCCTTCCCGGCCACGCGTGCATCCCGCCCATTGGCCGCCACAACATTGAGCCGATATTCCCGCTAACCATGGCCACCGGCCCTGGCCCGGGCCTGGGGTGGCCTCCCCTTTCCGAGGACCATGGCTTCCGAGGCTGCCCCGGGCCTGGGATCGGACGGCTGCGGGGGTGTGGGTTCTTCGTTCTTATTATTATAGATAGATATAAAAAGATTATTCTACAAAGATTGGCAGTTTAATACAGCATTTATTGTGTCAAAAGTTTCCTTATGCATCACCACCTTATTCTTGCAAAAATGTGATAGTCTAGATGTAGAGATCCAAGAGGGACCAAAGAAGAGTACTCAGCCATTTTGATCTGGTACCTAGTGTCATTCCAGGCCCTTGTCCAAACTCACAGAGACAATCTGGCTGCTTGCGTTTGCTATTTGGGAGATTTCTTTTCTCCTGGTAAAAAGCTAAAGTTAAAAAGTAGAAAGGTACTAATGCGACCTTTTACATACTTAAGTTTCTGCATAAACATCCTAGCCACTAATTTAAGATTAAATCGGGCAATTAAAATATTCAATAATTTATTATGGAAATTTTATTACATATTTTAGATACCCTTGTCTCTAAACCAACAGGGCTGAAGATCACCATCATGGGATCAATCCATGAGCACCATCATGGGACCGATCGATGAGCACTGGAAGTTGCGACGTTTAGTCTTTCATTCAAGCTCTCATATCTTACATGCGGGGCGAAGCGACAGCTCCACTACTTACTGGCCTTTCACGTGTACACATTTCTTCGCATCATCGAGAAAGGGGGGGTCCATGTCACTGACGACTAAACTTTGATCACCATCGCCGCTATATAGGCGCAAATCCACATCTCGATGAGGACCGAGAAACCTTCCAGATTGCACGGAAGAGTTCCTGTGTTATCTCGAGAGGAAGATGTTGTCCAGCTCGGAGTACGTTCTCCTCCTTTTCACAGCAGGCGGTAACTCGGGTGCCGAGTGAAGCCCGAGATCGGGTACAAGGAAGGCGTCGTCCGGCTCTGGGAGTAAGAAAATACCCGGCTTCGTCTTGAGCTTCAACGCAGCTGGGTCTCCTACGACTTTAGTAGCATTGAAACCGGCGGGCAGCTTATCCATCTGAGGAACTGACCGAAAATAGATCTGATCGCTGGAAACGTTAGCGGAGGGCCAGGAGAAATTCGGGTCGATCTGCATGAAGCACGATATCAGAAAACTAAACGAGAGCAGTAGTAGTCAAGTGGATCTTACCTTGGGATCGAAAGTGTAGCTCGAAGTTAGTGACGACGAGTCGGGCAAGTTTAGGAGCTCGTCGCATTTCCAGCCAGGAACTGCCTCCGTGAGGAACTCGAAAATGCTAGTCTTCCTGGATCCATCTCCTGGCGGCGGCGGCGGCGGCGGCGGCGGCGGTGGTGCCACTGGAAGAGTAGTAACAGCAGCGGCGGGCTTGCGAACTCCAGGAACTTGGCAGCTCTTGGAATTGTCCGTGTTGCTGCCAGTGATGACGGTGGCGGTGGAAGTAGTCGAGGTGGAAGTGGAGGTCTGGGAAGAAGATTGGCAGTGGCGTCGAGCGTCCAAAGCAGCGGCGTGATCCCTGTGCTCTCGCCTTTTTGTGCTCTTGGAGGCCCTCGAGTGGCTGTTACTGTTGGGCACAGCATGAGATGATTTTGGCGGTGGTGTTCCTGGAGATGTCGCTGGTACCTGTCCCGAGAGAGTGTGGAGCGAGGCAGCAACGCCCGTGACGAGAAAGCGTCGGTGATTTGAGGTGGAGGCAGTCAACTTGTGGATGGACATGTCACAGTTGTGGCAAAGCAGTGCTCTGTCCTCGAGGCAGAAGAAGTATGCCGTCTTGTCCTGGAGGGGAAAGCGAGATGGATCAGCGAGCGAGCTCCTCAAGACAACTAAAGCGGACGAACCTGGCAGATATCACAGCTCGTCCTGGTGGGAGGCCTGAAGAGAGGTACTCTGTGGTGCTTCCCGGCGAGCTTGTTTGCATCGTGGACTTGGATGTCACATTCCCGGCAGAGGGCGGCCTCGTCAGCGCAGCAAACCACGACTGCTTCGGCCGACTCGCATCCATCGCACTGGACTTTCATCTCCCTCCTCGGAACTTGGAAATCTCAAAAAGTTCTTCGATCACCCACGAGTTTGAAGGAACTCATGTACAGAGAGGGGTTCTTCGTTTAGAAGGCGGAGAAAGAAAAACATAACAAGGCGTACCTCAGTTTGTCACTGTTAGTGTGACAGAGCATGCCATGTGCTCATATTACTTGGCTTGCTACTGCGATGCTAGCTAGACTTGTCAAATATCTCCTTCCTCTGCCAAGCTTCTTTAAAACTTTTTTTTGGTAATCGATCAATCGTCTTGGACCAATTCCAATTTCCAAGATTGCTTACTCCATTTCCTGCCCGAAAAAACATTAGGAGTATCCAAGCAAGAGAGAAAGCTTACCAACCATTGTCTGGATGGATTAATTCTCTAAAGTGACAGCAGCACCAGAAACGCATTCGAAGTCAAGATAAAAACTTTCCACCAAGATCTGGTTGCTTGACTCGATTGCCTTGCTAGCCAAGCAACCATCGGTCATCTGGGCCTGCCTTGGTTTAGCTTGATCACAAGAAGACGACGAATGAGAGCTTTACACTCGAAAGCTGGAATTAAGTAGTAAGCTTTAGCTCGATCCAAAAAGACGAATCTCCTACAGACAGCACGCACCTCGTGGTGTTGTCCCGCTGGACTATTCTCCTGGCAAATCCATTTCATACTAAGTGGTTCACATGATCTGATTGATCCAAGATTTGTTCTGGCTTCATTGCTTATTCGTGGCCTGGCTGTTGGGTATTGACTCGGTTGGATAAACGACAAGCTTGTGCTTTCCACAATCTGCAGAAACAAAACACCGAAGAATTAGGCCAAACGAGAGGAAAAAGGAAATCCTTACAAATCTTTCATTGCTTGACAGAATCTCTCTCTCTTCTGCTGCTGCACGCATTTCCAAATGTTCGCCAGTCTGCCGTCGTGGTTCGCAGCACTACGTGGATGCTACAGTAAAACAGAACAAAAAAGAAGGAAAGAGTAAAGAAAGTAAATCAAAGCAGCAAACGAAAGTTAGAAATTAGAATGAAAAGCTCAAACAATTGACAGCCTGTGAGTCTGGTGGTCTGTCTGTCTGCCAGATGAAGATATGTTTTCTCGCTGTTCTTGAGTTGAAATTTTTGAGGCTCCTAACTCTGTGTACTGCACACGCAGCAGCACACACTTATCCAGTTAGTGAGCCGAAATGTCACATAAGTAGCACAACAAAAATCTATATGTAGAAGACGCGTACGATCGTAAAAAGGCAAACCATTTTCTCGAGCACAAGGTACTGCTGGTCAGAATGTGCTGTTCTCTGGTGGTTGCGGAAGCTTTCGGTTGTGCGGCAAAGCCATCTCTCGTTTCAGAGAAATCAATATGTCTTCCATGGTGTAATCTCGTCGCCAGTTGCTTAGCATGGGGAAGTTCTTGGGATCTACCTGAGAAATCATGACGGGCAAATCAGTGCTTCCCTCAAAGAGGAAAAGGTAATAGCCATCTTCCGAAACAAAAAGACATAGAAAACTAAAAGAAGAACAACTTACAACGCCATTGTCTTGGGAGACGCAGGTCATGTTGATTCTCGACATGAATTTCACGCTCGGTGGCTTGTCCGGATACTCCTTGTCGCAAAACAACTTAAGTTGATAGATCCGGCCGTCGTGAATGGACTGCCAGCAAACAAGTGTTCTACGCGTCAGAGAAGCACACAAGAAATAAAAAAAGAATACAAGCCACTTGTAGCACGGAGCAAGAACACCGAACGCAAAAATCCAAAGGAAAAAGAAAAGCTCACATTGCTCGGCCCAAGGATGGTGCCCGTCCAGGAGCGCATGTAAATGTCATCCGCGTCGTCCATTCCCAAGCTCACCAGTGGATCTCCCAGCCCTTTCTCCCCTCGCTCCAGTTCATCGAGCAGCCGGAAACTCCTGGGAACTGCGAGCAAGCAACAATCGACCTGACAAATCAAAATCCAAATCGGAGCTTCTCACCAGTGACCGATGCCGACGCTGCAGCCGATCCCGCCATCGCTCGACTGGAATGCGCCGCGCCCTACGCTCAAGCAAGACGAGGAAGAAGAAGACCGGACATGTCCAAAACAGTGGTGCCCTAGACTGCCAAGCCGTGCCCTAGTCCAGGTGCCGTACGTTGGTACCGTGCCACTTTGACTTAGGACGGGTTGACTGATTTGTTTGACTTTGCTGGTCGTCGCCTTTCACTCCGGGGTGACGTAGGCGGCCGTGATGCCGCCATCAACGAGCAAGCTCGCGCCGGTCACAAAGGAGCTCTCGTCCGACGCCAAAAACAATGCGGCTCTAGCGATCTCTGCAGCTTTGCCAAATCTTCCCATTGGAATGTGAACGAGCCTGCGATTTCTCTTCTCTTCGGTGTCCAAAACCTGGTTAGCCAGCGAGCAATGAGATGATCATAGGAAGAACTCTTCGCTTACCTTCATCATGAGCTCCGTCTGGATGGGTCCAGGACAAATGGAATTGACACGGACCTTGTCACGGGCGTGGAGCACCGCGAGCTCTCGAGTTAGCGCCAGTACCGCGCCTTTGCTCGCTGTGTAAGCAATCTGAGCGAGAGATTTCATTAGATAGAAACCATAGAAATTCTTTTACTTTTTCTTAATCTTCCTCTTACTTGTGGTGTTGCTGCGCCTAGAAACGCGACAAAGGAGGCTGTGTTGATGACCGAGCCACCACCTGATCTCTGGATCGCGGGGATGCCATATCTACACCCGTAAATAACTCCCTGTGCACGAAAAAGTAGCAAGGGATAAGGTTGGTTGATTGATGGAATGCGGTGGTGTTGTTATTCGGAGATGGATTGCATACCTTGACGTTTATGTCGAGAGTTCTATCAATGACATCGTCTGGTGTGTTGATCGCATCACCATCATTCGCGTCCATGATCCCAGCATTATTGAACAATATGTGGAGACCACCAAACGCTCTCTGGACATTTGGAAACCAAAAGAAATCACAGTTAGAAGACGTGCCAGAAATGATCAATCAAAAATCCAGAAAATTTGGCACAAAAATCGAAAGAAGGTACCTCGGTCTCGAGCACCATTTTCTCGACGTCGGAAGGAATCGAGACATCACCACCGGCGATGGCGAGGCATTTGCCCCCAAATTCTCTCACCGCATCCACGGTTTTTGCCGCTCCGGAGACGCTCTTGTCCACCACAGCCACACACGCGCCTTCGTGCGCGAAGAGAAGGGCAGCCTCGCGGCCAATGCCACTGGAATCAAGAACACACTTAGAAATTTCCAAGGAAAACAAAATCTCTCGATCGAGCCAAAGGATTCTACCTTCCAGCGCCAGTGATGAGCGCCGTCTTGCCCGCCAATCGGCCGGGGTAGGATCGAGCATCGGAGCTCAAGAACACGGCCCCGATCTTCGAAGCCCTGCCAAATATTTTGCCGCGACGAAGCGCCGTGAAGAGCATTGCAGCGATCGATCAAAATCCACCGCGCGCTATCATCCCGATGGAGGGAAGAATCATCTTCTCTTCTTACCTCTCACAGCGCCATCGCCATAGCTTCAATCGATCGAAAACCCCATTTTCCAGGCAAACTTTTTTTTCTACTTGCCAACGTGGCACCCAGTTTAAATTCTTTTACCCCTTTCCAGTAGAAACACTTTTCCGTTTAACCCTTTTACCGGTGCTTTCGACACAACCTTGTGCGTGTGTGGAAAACCTATAATCGTTCCTTCTTCCACTGTAGCGCGCGCGCGAGCGAGCGAGTGAGAGAGAGAGAAAGAGCGCTAGGGCAGGGCGGGCGAGGGCGAAAGGAAGAAAGATTAGAGCGCACAGATTACTTCTCGGCTTGGATCGATCTTGGAGCAGCTGGAATGGCGCGGCATCCTCTGCGCCTCCTGGTGATGAGCTATAGCGGCTGGATTCGACTTCATATCCACGCATTTTAGAGGTAGCCGGGAGAAGAGGAAGAAGAAGAAGTAGAACAAGAAAGCACAGCGCTTCTGTGCTGCATAGCTAGGGTCATTTTGACGGAGGTATAAGCGAGGTTTTGGGACAAGGAAGGAAACAAGGAAAGGGCCGCGCATTTCATGGCCAAGTCCAAGGTTGCAAGGAAGGTTGTGGAATCCTACACGATCAGGGGCACTCACAAGGTTGTCAAAGGTAAAGTAGTCAGTGATTGATTGATCGACTGCACAAAAAATCTCTTTTTGCTTCGCTCGGCTCAAAGTTTTTTGCTTTGCTTCTTCGCAGCTGGGGACACAGTTTTCATGCGTGCTCCCGATCCGGAGAAGCCTTCTTACGTAGCCAAGATCGAGAGAATCGAAGCTGATGCCAGGAACAACATCAAAGTTAATGTCCGCTGGTACTATCGGCCCGAGGAGTCCATGGGAGGGAGGCGCCAATTCCATGGAGCTAAAGAGCTGTTTTTGTCCGATCACTTCGACATCCAGAGCGCTGATACGATCGAAGGGAAGTGTACAGTTCACAGCTTCAAGAGCTACACCAAGTTGGAGAGCGTGGGAAGCGATGATTTCTTCTACCGATTCGAGTACAAGGCGGCCACAGGCGGCTTTACTCCCGATCGTGTTCCAGTGTAAGTGCTCTCTCTCTCTCTCTGTCTCTCTGGCGTCTCGTTGACTAGTTGTGTTCTTATCAAGCTTCTCTTCTTCTCTTGGTCTCGTTGTGTTCTTATCGAACTTCTCCTGGTCTCGTTGTGTTCGAACTTCTCTTTCCTCTCTTGGTCTCGTTGTGATCGAACTTCTCTTTCTTCTCTTGTGTTCTTACCAAGCGCTTTATTACGTGAAGGTATTGCAAATGTGAGATGCCATACAATCCGGACGATTTGATGGTTCAGTGCGAGTCCTGCAAGGATTGGTAAGTCCTCTTCATCCAAACGAGCAAAGTTTTGATGCAAAATACCTCCTTTGCGTCTCCAGGTTCCATCCGACCTGCATGAGTCTATCTCCTGACCAAGTCAAGAAGTTGGAAACGTTCCATTGCCCGGAGTGCTCTTCTTCTCCGCCCGACGAGAAGAAAACAAAGAAATCTTCTCCTCCACACGAGGCCAAGGTAGAAACACACTCCCCCTGTGCTCTCGTCTATATGACCGCTTTATTTTTTCTCTTTTCCAGAGCGAACCAAAGCGCCGGAAGAAATGAAAGGCTCGCTCGGCGATTACTACTTCACACAACGGAGTGATTTTGTCGGCTGATTAAGAGGGTTAGTCCTTGTTTTTGGCTTGTAAGATAGCTAGTCCTTAGGAGTTAGTGCGCAACACTCCGATGATAACCCTCTCTCTCTGTCTCTGTCCATCCCCTCTCATCTCTCTCTGGAGTCGGCCTATATCTGTACCTATTTATCCCAAAGACTGTGAATAGCTTACAGAATTATATGTTAGCAAAGCGACGAAGCCCTGGAGAAAACGAAACTTGTGAGAAAATTTCGATAAATTAGCTCATTTTACCTGTGTTTCACTCATCGTCTCAAGTTACTCGCTCCAAGTGAAGCGAAGTGGAGCTGGAGATCGGAAAAAACGAAACTTGTGAGAAAACTTCGATAAAAGAAGCTGATTTTACCTGTGTTCTCTCCACGCCTCTCACATCTCATCGTCTCAAGTTCTCCCAAGGAGGTGCCGGGACGCCGCTGAGGCACAGCTTCTCACACTCGTCTCTCCTGGCCACCACGCTCTCCCAGGCTGCCTCCCAGGCACTCCCGGCGCTGGAAACGCTTAGCTCGAGCATCCACTGCCGCACTCTTTCATCGTCGTGAGGGGAGAGCTCGCCGTGGATCAAGCTGTGGAGACCAAACATGACGCGCAGCGCGTTGCCATCCCCCGATGCAAACCTGTGCATGGCCTCGAAGACGAGCACTGGCTCCGGCATCTCTGGAAGCTCGTCCCGGCCATGGCTTTTCCACCTTGCGTAGTACGTAGCGTAGCCCCGGAAATACGCACACCGCAGCCGCATTGTCTCCTCCCCGCTCAGCTCCATCTTTCTCATCTCCCTCTCCAGCTCCGAGACGAGCTCCACCAGCTTAAAGTTGGCGCCGCCACCCTCCTCGGATCGATCCTCGGCCTGATATCTCGCGGCGATTCCATCCAGCGGTGGCCTCGACTGGAGCAAGCATCTCTCGCAGTGGAGGCCAATCGAGAGGCAAGAACCCAGGCGCAGCGAGCAGTTGTAGTAGGACTTGAGCAGCTCCTCGCCAGCCTCCAAGTCGCGCGAGGCAAGGACGAGGATGATGCCGCCGCGATGGCACCAGTAGACGTTCGGTGTGCACGAGTGATTGATACAGAACGGCAGCGTGCAGTCGGCATGGTTGTGCGCTACCTCCTCGATCAAGGAGATTTGGAGCTCTTCAGTCACTTTGATCCGTGAGTTTGGCCTGAAAGCGTCGATGCGAGCAACTTCCTCCCCCATTGCGACCATTCTCGATCGAGTCCGTGATGATCCGGCGCAGGCTCTTACGAGCATTGTGATCTTGTCACCCCACTCTCGAGTAAGATGAAGGTTGTCCCAGCTGGGATTGCTAACGAGAAGAAGCTCCCCTCTTTTCGCGTCTCTGGTGACGAACAGGCCAATGCCATCGGAATCTACTCGGCTTGGAGCCAGTTCTAGCGGACCGACGAAGTCTGCCATGGAATGGTCACCTTCCTGTCCAAGCAAGCGTGGAAGATCGAAAGCGCCGTTCTCGCTCTGCTCTTTTCTGATGAGGGACTCTTGATACGCTTTCGTGATCTCTGCCGAGTCGGGGGAGAGCTCCATAGCCTGTTTGAGAACGTCGAACACAATTGAGTAGTGATGGAGGCCCGTCAAAGCTTGTGCTTTGGTGAGCCAGCTCGCTGCATGGAAGCTTTCGCAGCAAGCCAGTGCCGCATCGGCGTCAGCGAAAGCTCTGTCATAGTGTTTTAACAGCAGCCACGCTTCAGCTCGGCTAGACAAAGCCTGGAAGAACACAAAGAAAAAGAGGTGTTGTCAAAAGAAAGAATTGCAAGGAAAGAACTTACCAGTGCGGATCCCTGGCCTTGAGCCGCCTGACAGAAACTGGATTAGACACCTCTGGCAACTTCAAGAAATTCCAAACTCACACCCCAATGCTGTTGCTGTAGAGCTCGATCGCTGCTCGAAAGTTTTTTCGCTCCACCTCTTTGTCTCCCAGCTCTCGCAGCCATGCAGCGTCTCGGGAAGCCCTCAGTTCTGGAAAATACGCCACCACCTCAACCAAGGAAGGGCTCCGGACTTGCATCATCGAGATCATCCGAGAGCTTGGGTCTTTGATCACAACCTCGGCTCCCCTGGGAAAAACTCTCGTCACGTCTTCCTCAGGAAGTAGAGCGAACGGAACCATCACGCACGAAGCCATCCCTCGCTCGTCCTCGAGAGCAAACACGGCCGTGTTCCGGTGTATCGGCCTCCCACTAAAAATCCACGAGAATTTCTTGCTGCTGTCACCGCCTTCCACGCACCTGATCGAATCGATGATGCGGCCACGGACTAATTTCTCCTGGAATCCAGAGTCTGAATCCTTGCCGATCTCTCCAACGCTGCTGCCGCGCGGCATTCCTGCTGGCCCCTTTCCCAGCTCGGCGATTTGCGGCAGCCCCATCAGCTCCATGGTAGCATCAGTCACCCGATAGCTCGCGGCGCTCGCGAGGCGCCACATACCTGACAGGCAATGCCGCGCATTCTCCCGGAGCGCAAGCAAAAGCTCCATAGACAATAAACCCTAAGTACCAAAAAACCCTAATTTTGAAAATGCGCGCGTCTTTGGTTGACTATCTTTGACCTCCACCCTTTTTGCATTTGTCGGTGGAGCATGCATATAAAAGCAAGGCCGCATTCTTTCTTTTTTAGGGCTCCCATAGTTTCTCTCTGACTCGAAATGGCTTCGTTCGCAGATCCCCACAGAGATTTCTTTCACTCAATCTTCAAAGCGTCTTGTAACAAGGCAACAGTCGCAAGAGCAGAGCCAGATTTGAGTCTTACGCTTGGGAGGAGGAGTTCTTCAAATGTTTTTATTGTGCATGGTAAAGATGAAAAAGATTGGTTGAGACTTGGGGTTCCAAACGCTACTACTTCATCATTTTCGACATCAAATTTTGAATCAGAAAAGGTAGAAAAATCGTCGAACACAAAATCTTCTTTTCGTGAGAAGAGAACAAAGATTTCTTGCGACAAGAGCAGTGATGAAGTTCCCATGGCATGTATTTTTTGTGGTGGTAGTGCTAGATTTGACTACTACAACAATAAGAACATCAATCAGCCAAGATTTCGGTGCCTGAAGTGCAAGAAGAAGTTCACTCCAGGCGCAAGTTTGAGGGGAGCACAGCGCAAGAAACTTGCAGAGCTCCACAGGATGACTCAACAAGTTTGTAAATTCAACACATACACCAAAGAATAATTTTGTTACCAAAAATCCTTTTTCTTTTCATGTTCTTGTGGAAGCAGTGATTTGTAAATACAGAACTATCACCCAAAGAACAATTTGTCACAAAAGCTCTTTTTTTCTTCTTGTCTTTGATGCTTGGATCAACTCAAGCTCCTCTTCCACCAGTGACATTATCCATGAGCACATAAGCTGCAGCATCTTGATCATTCAGCTCAACCAGGCGCTCGAACGCAAGCTTCCCGACCACCAAGTTCTTCCACTTGCAGCACGCCCCTAAAACACTCCTCCACGCCACGGACTCTTTGTAGTAACTGGCAGCCTCCACTGGCATCGACTCCGCCATGGCTACCGCAGCGTCCATCTTATTCGCACGGGCAAGCGCATCCACCATGACGCTGTAGTGGTCGACCCCGGGAGCTATCCCGTGCTTGGAACTCATCCCCTCGAGGTACTCTCGGGCCTCCTCCACAAGGCCAGCGTGACTGCAAGCCGTGAGGAGGCACACGAAAGTTGTAGCATCGGCTTTCACCACAGCTTCGCGTTGCATCCTCTCGAAGAGCGAGATGACGAGCTTGCTGTTTCCCTGCCGAGCGTATCCGGCCATGAGCGAGTTCCAGGCGACCAGCTCTCTGGAAGCCACCGCTAGCGAGTCGAACAGCCGCTGGGAGTGGACGATGCTACCGCTCTTCGCAAAGACGTCGATCAAAGAGTTGGCTAGAACAGCATCCACGGCCTCGAGTCCATACAGCCGGCATGCTAGTGCGTAGATCGATTTGCCAGAGTCCAAGTTTGCGCAGCTTCCACAGGCCTTGAGAGCAGTAGCAAGAGTCTGGACGTCTAGCCTTGTGATACCTTGGATCTGGATCATTGCTGCAAAGACTTCCAGTCCCTTGTCACCATTGCCACTCTCCACATATCCCAGCATGAGTGAGGTCCACGAGAAGACGTCCGGCGCAGCCATGCGGTCGAAGACTCGTTGCGCATCCGGCATGCTCCCACACTTTGCGTACATGACGATGAGCGCGTTTCCCATGAGGCAGGAGCTTTGAACATTTGTGACAGCTTGAGCTTCTGAGTGAAGTGACATGCCTCGACTCAAGTATCCCAGAAGCTGATCCGGGTTTCCTTGCTCGTTATCTTTCTCTGCTAGACCCGTCACCGCCTTGAATGCCGCAACGACTGCAAGCTCGTCCGGTTGACATCGACGAGCCTGCGACTGCATGCACTGAAACAAACTCAGTGCCTTCTCTTCGTGTCCACTGTCAACATAGCCAAGCATCAGAGAAGTCCACGAGACGACATCACAGTAAAGCATACCTTGGAAAATCTTCTCCGCATCGTCAATGCTTCCACATCTGATGTAGCAATTCACGAGAGTGCTGGCCACGAAGATGTCCGAAAGGAAACCACTCTTGGCAGCTTGAGAGTGAAGAGCCACGCACTTGCCAAGCGACAAAACCTTGTTGTCCGAAAGGCTCGAGCAGGCCTTCAACGCAGCAACAAAGGACAGCCCATCCGGTTCTACTTGTGCTCCAACCATCCTCTCAAACAAGTCGAGGCAAAGATCCGGCTCCCCGTTCTCGACGTAGCCCAGCATCATCGCATTCCAAGCCGCTAAGTCACGCAGCTCCATTCTTTCAAACACCCTGCGAGCGTCCACAGTGCTCCCACACCTCGCATACATGCTGATCAGCGAGCAAGCTACGTGTTTTTGCCTGTCGAAACCATACCTCCCAGCGTGAGAATGGACACAAGCTCCTCTCTCCAAAGCCGCCACCTTGACGAGCTTTCCATGATCAAAGCTTTTGCCCTCTTCCCTCACAGCCAAGCCCGAGCAAGCCTTGACAGCAGCCACGAAAGTCCGAGCGTCAGGAGCTACTCGTGAGTCCTCCATCCGCGCCAAGAGATTTAAAGCCATGGCATTCTCCCCGTTCTCCACACACCCCGCCATCAAAACCGTCCAGGAAACTGTGGTGTGATGCGCCATTCTCTCGAAAGCTCGCCTCGCTTCCACCAAGCTCCCACATTTCCCATACATGTCCACCACTGTATTCGCCACCGCGACGTTTGCATCGTCTCCTCTCTCGCTGATCCCCGCGTGGAGCACTCTCCCCCTTCTCAAATCCCTGTCCCTGCCGCAGGCCTTGAGCGCCGCAATAAGACCCGCTATGTCGCTTGGCGATGATCTCTCCCTCGTGATTTCCCCACAATCCAGTGTAGGCCCGAGCGCCGGCTTCCTGGTGATGGATCGAGGCCGCAAGATCCTGAGAGCCAGGCACCCGAGCATTCCACATCGATCATCGCCCCAATCTATTTTCCCTCAAAACCCTAGATCGTTTTAGGGCTCTTGCAAGAAACCCTAATTCCTGAATTAGGGTTTCTTCCAAGAACCCTAATTCCTGAATTAGGGTTTCTTCCAAGAACCCTAATTCCTGTCCAATATTTCAACCACCCCCTGTGGCCCCGGCCATCCCTGCTGCCACAAGAAACTTGCCTTGATAGATACATTGCATACTGTTCTAATTTCCACTCAACCACCCTCTGTGGACGTTTGAGGCATCTACAAAGTTGAAAAGGCTTACACCAAACCCTGCTACTGCTGTTGCTAATGCTGCTCTCCAAATTGCACCTAGTCCTGTGGGAGGAGGTGAAATTGTCACATGGCGCCAAATACCTCCTCTTGTCACGTGGTGCCAAATTCTTGTCACGTGGCAGCAGGAAGAGGAAGCAGCAGTTCTAGATGATGTTGCCATTGCCTGGATTGATCGATCATGCAGCGCGTGATGAAGCTAGAGAGCAACAGGTTGTAGCTCCTCTTTGCTGGCCCTCAAAATGCTTGATAGAGGTCTTTAACGTAAATTATACTGATGAATTCAACCTCTAAAAAAGGTAAGGATCTACTTCCTTATGTAGATGGCATGGATGATTTCATTCAGGTCCTGGTCACCTTGAAGTGGATTTGGATGTAGTGATTGCATTTCAGCAAGTATTACTATTCAACTGCATTCTTACGAGCTCACCAAGCTTCCAACCTGAACCAAAACGCTTCTTGTGCCCTTAGCTTCACCATTCTCGCAGATACCCCAGCTCTGAGAATCTTCGCCAACCTGTATCTATACGTTTGTAAATACGTGCCCTGGGAACAACTGCACCTAGAATCTAGTAAGCAGTGAAAGTGGAAAGCACTTAATCCTTAATTGCCGTGTTTCCACAGCCAACCATGATCATATTCTTTTCTTGGCCTAATGCCACGTGTTAGGGCTGAACGTCTGGCATATTTCTTTTAGTCCAATGGGAGACTGACACGTCTCTCATGAGAAGTTTCCCCCATTATATCATTTACGCTAGGTAGAAGCTTCAAATGCTTGATAGAGGTCTTTAGCTGCATTCTTACAAGCTCACCAATCTTCCAACCTGTGCCCTTAGCTTCATTCTCGCAAATACCCAGCTCTGAGAATCCAACCAGCTTGATACCAACTTGTATCTATACGTTGTATATACTGCCCTAGTATCTAGTAAGCAGTGAAAGTGGAAAGGACTTAATCCTTAATAAGAGCTCAAGGATGCCGTGTTTCCACAGCCAACCATGAGCTAAATTGGGCAAACACTCATCATCCCTCAAGAAAACACTTTCAAGAAGGTGGTTTAACCCAATGGAATATTTCGGTGGATTTCCTTTTCTTGCCCTAATGCCACGTGTCAGGGCTGAACGTCTGGCATATTCGTTTTTAATCCAATGGGAGGCTGACACGCATGAGATTATATCATTTACGCTAGGTAGAAGCTTCAATTTTCCTGTGGAGATAAGCACTGAAGTGGCTGAAATGTCTGGTTTGTAAAAACAATGCACGAGGATTGCCTATTTCCCGGATAGAATTAAATCGGGGCCCAACGACCGCGGGCAATAATACTGGTGCGAGAAAATATTCGTCAACACCGGCGGCCACGATTTGGCCACCTGGGTTTTTTGGAGGTAAGCCACGTAAGCGGGTCAGGGGCTTGCTAATTTGGGACGTAATTGGCGGTGCAATGGAATTTAAGAGAATGCCCCGCGCCAGAACACCTTGTCATCTCCTGCATTCGTCGGCGGTGTTGGATAATTGGATCGATTGGATCGATCGCTTTTTCCCGCGAGGTAAGCGATCGAGAGATCGTAGATTTCGCGCTCACGCATTTCTCGCATTTCCAGGCTGAGTTCTAGAGCTCCGGCGGGAGCAGGAGGGAGAGGAAGATAAGCATGGAGTTTGGGAGAGCAACCAGAGTAAGCGATCGTTGCTTTGCTCGAATGTGGGCGATTCGATCCTCGCGGTCGCGAGTGCTTCCCATCGATTTCTCGCTCTGGGCGATCCGGACTGACGTTTTCCTCTCCACAGGTGGTCGACGAGGAGGCCGAATTCGAGGCGGAGGCGGCCGCGGTGGAGGCATGGTGGCGATCCGATCGCTTCCGCCTCACGCGACGCCCCTACACCGCCCGCGACGTTGCCCGCCTCCGCGGGACTCTCCCAATCCACTACCCCTCCAACGAGATGGCCAAGAAGCTATGGTTCATCCTCAAGAACCACCAGGCCAACAAGTCGTGCTCCCGGACCTTTGGAGCTCTCGATCCAGTCCAAGTCGCCCAGATGGCCAAGTACCTCGACACCATCTACGTCTCGGGCTGGCAGTGCGCCTCCACCGCCTCCACTTCCAACGAGCCCGGCCCCGATCTCGCCGACTATCCCATGGACACCGTCCCAAACAAAGTGGAGCATCTCTTCATGGCGCAGCTCTTCCACGATCGCAAGCAGCGGGAGGCTCGGCTGAGCGTCGGCAAGGAGATCCGATCCAGGACCCCCTACGTCGATTATCTCGCGCCTCTCATCGCCGACGCTGACACTGGATTCGGCGGCACCACCGCCACTGTCAAGCTCGTCAAGATGTTCGTGGAGCGCGGAGCCGCCGGGATCCATATGGAAGACCAAGCCTCGGTGACGAAGAAGTGTGGTCATATGGGTGGCAAAGTTCTCGTCGCCACCTCCGAGCATATCAATCGTCTCGTCGCTGCGAGGCTTCAGCTGGACGTGATGGGAGTGGAGCAAATCCTGGTGGCGAGGTCCGACTCGGTGGCTGCGACGCTGCTCCAGAGCAACATCGATCCCCGAGACCATTACTTCATCCTTGGTGCGAGCAATCCGGCTGTCAAAGGCAAGCCGCTCGTCACGGTCATGGCCGAGGCCCAGGCGATGAACAAGTCCGGGAACGAGCTCCAGGCGATCGAGGACAACTGGTTGGCGCAGGCGGACCTCCGGCTCTTCTCGGACGTGGTCGCGGACGCCATCCGGAAGATGGACATCGCCGAGAACGTCAAGGTGGCGAGGCTGAATCGCTGGTTTGACAGCGTCGAGGGGCTCTCCCATGCTGATGCTCGAGCTCTGGCTGCCACTCTCGGTGTCACCGACGTCTTCTGGTGCTCGGATCTTCCCAGAACTCGGGAAGGATTCTACCGCTTCCAGGGGAGCACCAAAGCTTGCATCGCTAGAGGCTGCGCCTTTGCTCCCTACGCCGATCTTCTCTGGATGGAGACTGCTACTCCGGACGTCGTCCAGGCTCAAGACTTTGCTGAAGGTGTCAAGGCCAAGCACCCGGAGATCATGCTCGCGTATAACTTGTCACCGTCTTTCAACTGGGACGCTGCCGGGATGAACGACGCTCAAATGCAAGAGTTCATCCCCCACCTGGCGAGGATGGGATACTGCTGGCAGTTCATCACTTTGGCTGGTTTCCACGCGAATTCTCTCGCTGCTGATACGTTTGCTCGCGACTTCAAGCAGCGTGGCATGCTGGCTTACGTCGAGGATATCCAGCGCCAGGAGCGTATGAACAACGTCGAAACTCTGGCTCATCAGACCTGGTCCGGGGCGAATTACTACGACCAGCTGCTCAAGACGGTTACTGGCGGTGTCTCGTCCACTGCGGCGATGCAGAAAGGTAACAAAGAGTTCCATACGTTTCTCTTTTTCTCTGTGGTCCTGTCCTCTTGTTTTCTGGCTCGGAGAATCTGGGCGACTGTCTCGTTGGTTTTCGTCTCGTTTCCCGATTTGGATTTTGACGCTTCTCTTCTGCTGGTGTAGGTGTGACCGAGGACCAATTCAAGGATACTTTCGGAAGCAACTTGCAAGCCGGAGCGGAAGTGTTCGCCAAGTCCAAGCTGTGAGGCTGCTCTGCCCGTTCCGAGTCTATGGATAATGACGATACTCTTCGGTGTGGAGTAATAATAATGTGGCTTGCTTGAGAAACTGCCAAATGAAGCCTGCTCTCGAGCAGACCCCCAGGAATTGTATATATATCCATCCATTCTTCTTTTGCGCAATTCATCTGGGATAAAAACAAACCAAAACGTCTGATCAGTAGGGCCTGAACTTACGTGCAGCTCGCAATTGCGCTATTTTCTTCTTATCTTCTTGGAACTTAAGCTGAAGTTGGGCCACCTCTGATGAATCACAAGCCAAGGTCAGGAAAGGCAACATATCGGTTGTTTCATTACCGTTTCGGTGCGTGTCTCTCTTTTGGAATTTGTAGAAATCATTCAGCGCCTGCGTCTTCTTCTCGGCATTAGCCGCGACAGCGGCATGAACAGCACCGACAGCAATCCCAGAGGTAGCGTCTGCGCTCCTCCTTTTCCCTTTCTGGCGAGTCACGACTGTCCAGCCGTCGCCACTGGCAGCAACTTGTCGTTCTTTACGTGCCTGGTTTGAATAATCCAATGGAAGTTTGAGCAAAATTGGAACACATCTACGACACTTACTTGCTCTTCGCGTTCCTCGTAGTCAGCTATGAACGAGTCGAGCTGCTCCTGTAGCACATGAATACCTGGCCTACGTGCATTATATTCTGCTATCCATTCTGCAAAAGACAAAGAACTTCTTAGAGACAAGAAACTCAAAAGGAGAGACTCACTCTCCATTCCTTGAAGTGTTTTTCCAGCTTCGCCATCCCCAGAACCTGCACCACCGGAGGACGCAGGGACTACGGGTTCCACCTCCTTTTTCTTTTTCTTCAGCTTCTTTTCTAGCTTCTGTTGGTTTCCATCCTCAACGAGCATTTTCTTCTGCTTCTTCAGTGCTTTTTCTACCTTCTCCTCGTGTTGTCCACCCTCAATTTCCTCGACAACCTTCTTCTTCTTCAGCGTTTTTACTACCTTCTGCTCTTTTTGTCCATCCTCAGTTTCCTCGACAAACTTCTTCTTCTTCAGCGTCTTTTCCACCTTCTGCTCGTTTTCTCCATCCTCGATTTCCTCGACAACCTTCTTCTTCTTCAGCGTTTTTACTACCTTCTGCTCTTTTTGTCCATCCTCAGTTTCCTCGACAAACTTCTTCTTCTTCAGCGTCTTTTCCACCTTCTGCTCGTTTTCTCCATCCTCGATTTCCTCGACAAGCTTCTTCTTCCGCTTCTTCTTCTTCTTCTTGAGCGTGATTTCTAGATCGCTGTCATCCTCCTCAACAATTTCCTTCTTCTTTCCTAGCTTCTTCTCGCTAATCTTCTTCTTCTTCTTCAGACGATCTCCATCCTCATCCTCGCTAGTTCGCTCCGGCATTGGAACCAGATCTAGGCTCCTCTTCTTCTTCTCACTCGAAATCTTCTTCTTCTTCTCCACTAACAATTTCCCTCCCTCCAAGACCTTCTTCTTGATCTTCTTCTCCTTCACTAGATTTACCTCACTCCGGCTCGCATTTTTCTCGCTCTTGCCCATGCTAGCGACGCCACGCGCAGCGCTCTCACGCCATACCTCCTGTTCCCGCCGATAAACCCTAACTAAAGCCCCAAGATGTCATGGTCTCTAGGGTTTATGGCAAGCTGCCAGTAGGACGGAGGCTTCCTCGACCACCGTCGCCGGCATTCGATCGTGCTGCCAGAGATCCGCAACAGCAATCGCTCAGATCAGCTCTACAGATCGACACCGAGCAATATTTCCAGCATCCATCCCCGGGGCCGCTTTCTCCAGCGATCTACGCCTCCCTGCTCCGGCGATGCGCGAATGCGCAGGCGCTGGCCGTTGGGAGGAGGATCGATGCCCATATTTCGAGCTATCATCGCGATCCAGGTACTTTTCTCGGCAGTTTGCTCGTCCAGATGTATGGCAAGTGTGGAGACATCGACAGCGCGCGCCGGGTTTTCGATTCGGTGGGCGCCAAGACGGCATTCACTTGGAATGTGATGCTGGCAGCATATGCCCAAAATGGGCATTACAATCAAGCACTGGATTTGTTCCGGGAGATGGGATCCAAGCACAGGAATCCGGAGGAGAAGCCCAATGCCATCACCTTCTCGACTGTGACCAACGTCTGCTCGCTGTCTGGGGATCTAGAGGCCGGGAGAGCTCTCCATGCTCGAATTCTAGACAGTGGAGTGGAGCTTGATGACTTCGTGGGGACTTGCCTCATCAACATGTATGGCAAGTGTGGGAGCTTGGAGGACGCGAAGAGATTGTTTGAGGCCTTGCCAAGGAGGAGTGTGGTGGCTTGGAACACCATGCTCGGCCTCTTCGTCCAGAAGGAACGCTGCGAAGAAGCTCTTCGTTTTTTCAGAAGGATGCAAACCTCGGAGACAGTCGTCATCCCGGACTCAGTGAGTTATACAACTGCGCTGAGAGCTTGCTCGCTGCTGGAAAGTTTGGAGGATGGGAGATCAATCCACCACGACTACTTGGCCGGTGGAATCAAGCCGGATATAGTTCTTGGAAACACGCTCGTCAAGATGTATAGCGTCTGTGGCAGTGTGGAAGAGTCGAGGCACGCTTTCGACGCCATGCCGGAGAAGAACAGCGTCTCCTGGACAACCATGTCCGTCACATACACTCAGAGTGGCCGCCATCGAGACGCGATGGAGCTCTACTGGAGCATGAACTTGGAAGGCGTGAAGTCACACCAGGTGGTATTTCCAAGCGTTCTTAGCGCGTGCTGGGAGCTGAGACAAGGCAGAGACATCCACGCTCGGGTAGTTGCCGAAGGTTTTGATCGAGACACAGTCGTGGGGAATGCGCTAGTGACGATGTATGGGAAGTTTGGAGCGCTCGACGATGCAAGGCGGGTTTTTCATCGCATTCCTGAGAAGACGGTCATTTCCTGGACGTCCATGATCGCGGCAAATGCTCAAAACGGAGAATGGGGGGAGGCCTTTCAACTGTTTAAGACGATGAAGAGCCGGGGTGGTGTGAGGCCGAACGCCGTGACTTGTCTCATCATCCTCGACGCCTGCTCCGACTTTGGGACGGTAGGAGATGGCAGAGAAATCCATGCCGAGATAAAAGCCGGTGGATTGGACTCGCAACTCCGGGTGAACAACACGCTCGTCAACATGTATGGGAAATGCGGGAGCTTGGCCGATGCGAGGGAAGTTTTCGACAGCATGCGCGAGAGAAATGTGGTCTCTTGGACGTCCATGCTGGCTGCGTATACGCACCAGGGACACGGCAACAAGGCACTGGAACTATACAGGACTATGGAGCTTCAAGGCATGGAGCTCGACGACGTAGCATTCGTGAGCGTTTTATCAGCGCTCGGTCACGCAGGATCCGTCCACGACTGCCGGCAGTGCTTTATGACTATGGTCCGTGACCATGAGATCCAGACAATGGCAGAGCATTACAACTGCTTGATCGACTTGTTTGGAAGAGCCGGGTGGCTGGACAATGCTAAGGACTTGCTGGAAAGGATGCCGTTCGAGCCTGCTTACAAGGAGTGGATGACTTATTTGGGGTCGTGCAAGCTGCACGGCGACTCTCACCGTGCTGCAGATGCTGCCAGGCGATGTGCCGATTTGAGGCCAGGAGTGGCCCAACCTTTCGTCATGCTGCTCAGCACGGTTGGCAACGAGGACGACGCGGAGGAAACCGAATCAAAAGCCGACGCTCTCTAGTGGGAAGATCTGGATAAAGTCGTCACAATCAGGTACGTGATCTTCTTAGCTCAGAAGTTTTTACCACCGTGTTTTGCTTTGACGATTGCAGGCTGGCTGGAGCTTGGGCGATGTCTGATTCAAAAAATGAGGAGTAGAAAAGTCTCTGGTGCGAGAAACAGGCCAGAACAGGATTGACAAGGGTCCTTTCTGTGATTGAAGCTCCGGCCATTAAGAATGTGTTGGTGTCAGCTCTCGTCTCGTCTCTCAGGTATATACTTGCTCACGTGTACATCTTCTCGTTGAGACACATTGCTGGTTGTTGAACAGAAATTATTTGCGCTGCGGCTACACGACAGTTTCGCTGTGGACACAGGGATCGATTGACGCTCGCTGGCTTTTTTATCTTCTCCTTTCCTTTCGGCGAGGTCCAAGTCCAATTGGACAATCTCTACTCTGAGAGTAAGCTATGCACACGCTGCTTTCACCCCTCGTCATTGTTGCAGTTTGGTGGCCTAGATTTCGCGAGCAACTCAACCTTTAACTGCTAGCAGCATCGATCGCCGGTGTGGCACAATAACTCACTTGGGAGCCACAGAGCAGCAGCCAGGTAAAAGAAGAGGAAAAGAAGCAGAGGGAAAGAAACTCGAAGCGTGAGCTAGTCATCTTTCATACTGAGCTGTTTTTTCTTGTGCAGCGCAGCAAGATCTCTCTTCGCAGCACAAACAGTTATATACGAGCCTCCAAGCTCTCTCTTCTCTAAAGCCTGCGTCGCCCACAGCGCTGCGAAGTCCTGCATTCATCGCTCACAAGCTCGCCTTCTCTCTTGACGTGACCCCCTTCGGTTTATCTTACTTTCTCTTCGTTCTAACGCTGTTTTCCATTTCCGTGCAGGGATCTGCGACGAAGATCTTCGCAAATTCCAGGCTATAAAGGAGCGAAGCGAGAGAGCTCTTAAACAAACATTCGAGAGGTATTGGGTGGAAGTTGACACTTTTGCTTTTGACGAGATCTAACTAGCTGATTGCCGGTCTATTCTATTCTATGCCGCTACAGTGGCTTTACTCCTTTTGTTTCAAGCTGGCGACGATTCATGCTACGCAACGATGCTCTCTCGCAACATCCTTTTTGTTTGGGGTGGCAGAGCCCACATTCCACCACCGCTCCACCATACTTTGATTGCCAGCAAATTCCATCCCAAATTTCAATGCGCGCAAAAGTAAAGGAAAAGATCAAAAGAGCTCTCGTAGCTTTCGAAACCTCGCTGATAGCTTTGATTGATCCATTGAGTGATAGACACCTCCAACATTGAACTATCAGCTTCCAAACAGCGATGTTAGCGTGCCGTACACAGAGTACGGCAGTAGAACCTCTTGCGTTTTTCTTTTATCCGCAGTGACGGCGCGGTTAAAAAACTGCGCTTGTTTCCTGTACGGACCACTGACGGCGCTGTCTAACGGAATATTTTCTCTTTCTTTTACCCTTGTTACTTTACTCTTGCCCTTTTAATCCTCTAGTCTCATCAAAATGGCGGATTCCCTTGCGCGGCGATGATCGGTGATGGACGCCGACGATAATGCGATCGATCCATCTTCTCTCATCTTTCTTGATTGACTCCAGGGGAGCATTCTCGATCGATCGATCGATGGATGCACTATAGGTCGCAAGCAAGAGCTTCCATCGCTCCAGTGATGGAGATTATCAGCAGCAGGAGGGGCGTGGGGCGCTGCTCCAGCCTCGGCGATCACAATCGGCAAGATTATCCCCTCTTTAGCCCTGTTCTTGATTGGCAAGAACAACAACGCGAGGATCAGCTGGAATTTCGATTCTTCTCATCCTCCTCTTGCCCCTCGGCAGCGCACGGCAATTGCGTGGAGATGATATCGGCCGACGAGATCTTCAGCAATGGCAGGATGCTCCCATGCGCTCTGGATTCCGCCAAGAACACCAGCAACAAGAATCTTTCCATGGCCATGAAGCGTCCCAATCCACACGCATCCACGCCGCCGCCGGCACCGCCAGCAGCGCCAATGCCAGCAGCGTCAGCCACGGCCGCGAATCGATCATCGTCATCATCATCCAGCGCCAGCGGCAACACGATCAGGAAGAAGAGCGCCGCGATGGTGGCCACCGCGACGTGCTCCAGCCACTGGAAAGAAATCTTCAATCGACTGCGCAATCCGGGGAGGCCGAGATCATCGTCGCAGTCCTCCTGCTACGAATCGTCCGGCTCGCTCTCATCGGACATGGACGCATTCCCCTCCTCGACTAGCTCCAGCAGCCGGAGGCTCCTCCTCCTCCCGGATCACCATGGCGAGGATTTCTCCCTCCCTCTCACCAAGGCCACCAAGGCGAAGAATTCTCACAGGGCCTCCTCCCAGCAAGGCATGGATCGTCACGACAAGAGCTCGAGCTCGAGGATGATGAGGGTCTCGTCCTTCGATAGCCGATCATCGAGTCGAGTATATCCAGGTGGTGGTGGCGGCAGCGGCGATCACCATCACTCTCAAACTTCGAGGAGATCCTTCTCCAGGGATCATCACAGGAGATCCTTGTCGTCCTTTCTCTACGATCAGCACCAGCAGCATCACCAGCACCACCATCGCCACCAATCCGTCACTTCGGTTCTCAACATGCCCGTTTGCATGGGCGATTCTCTCGTCGCCTCGGCATCGTCTTCTTCCTCGGGTAAGCTCGCCAAACTTCACAGCTCCAGTAGCAGAGCCAAAAGGAGATGAAAATTCTTTTCTTCCTGGCAATACAATTCTTGAGAGATGGATAGATAGAAACAAAGTTCTTCTTGCTTACTCTTGTGCTCATTCCTTTGGTGTGTAAAAAATTTCGCATCTTCCCATCTGTTCCCTGTTACTTGCCAAAAACTTTTCTGGTAATGCCCATAAATTTCCCAAACTTACCCAAATTTGGCCAGTGGTGGAGAGAGGAGTTGCTAATGTTTTTAATGGAGCTTCAAAATTTAGTGCCTCTCAGTTGCTGTGTTGCTGGAGCTCGGCTCATCGATCAATCTCCTACATTCGAAAAGAGGTCAGTGATTTCGCTAGAAAAGCAAAAAAAAGAAGGAAAAAAGATACCAGAGAGCTCGTAGAGATGTCGATGGTGATTGCGAACGCTGCCACCTTTCTCGTCTTGGTCCTCTTTTCTCTGCGAGCTCTCACAGTTCTCAGCATCAACATCACCCAAGTTCTCGGCCTCTTCCCGGACTACACCAACTTGAACATGCTGCTGCTTCAAACCGGCGTTGCCAACGAGATCAACCAGCGTTCCTCCCTCACCATTCTCGCCGCCGAGGACTCCGTGCTTGATCCCATCCTGGATCAGCTCGCGCAGTCCGTCACCGGCCAGCAGATAGCTGACATCCTCCGCTACCACGTCCTGCTCGAGTACGAAGGAATCAACGACCTCCGGAGCCTCCCCAACAAGAGTAAGCTTTTCACCACCCTCTTCCAGACCACCGGAAGAGCCTCCAACAATGCTGGCTTCGTGAACATCACGGACGATCCCAACGGGGGCGTCTCGGTTGGCTGGCCCAGCTCCTCCACGGTCTTCAGCTCGGAGATCCTCGGCACTGTCAAGGAGCTCCCGTTCAATGTTAGTGTCGTTGATGTAAGCCGGGTTCTCGTACCTTATGGACTCCTTCCACCTTCGCTCATGCCGCTGTTTCTCGCTCCATCACCACCACCAGCTGAATCGCCATCACCGTCGGGAGGACCACCAGGACCTTCTTCTTCGCCTTCTCCAAGTTCTTGGATAAGTCCCTCGACGTCGCAGCAAGGAGGTAGCCCAGACAATGGCAATCCAGGCACAAGCTCGGCAGTAGCACCATCAGCCCTTTGGAATGTCCTTTTAGAAGTTGCTTTTCTACTTGTTCTTCTGATCGTTTGATGTAGATGACTTTCGTTCTATCCTCAGAAATAACAGGAATTTCGATCTGTCTCTAGCTTCTGGCAAGTTCCCTGGATGTTGGCCATCAAAGAATAGGCCGCAGCATTGCTCCCTTCCAACTTTAAGCACCATTCGAACGCAAGCTTCCCCACTGTAGTATTGTTCCACTTTCGGCACGCTCCAAGTACTATCGACCATGACAGTGCGCTCGGCTTGAAAGGCATAGCCTCCAGTACCGCGACGGCTTTGTCGATTTCCCCGGCTCGGCCAAGGATGTCAACCAGACAATGATAGTGCTCCATCTCAGCCTGTACCTCGTATCTGCTAGTCTGCATCAAGTGAAAGAGCCTCTTTCCTTCCTCGATCAAACCGACATGGCTGCACAGCGTCAAAATGCACAAAAAGGTGGCAGCATTTGGTCGGGAGCCTTGGTCCTGCATCCCGTTGAAAAGCTCGAAGGCCCGAGTTGTGTCACCTTGCCGACAGTAACCAGCTATCAGCGCAGTCCAAACCAGCATGTCCACCGTCGAAGCTGAATCAAACTGGCAGCTCGCATCGACCAGCTTCCCACACTTCCCGTAAAAGTCCACCAGGCAGTTCACCAGCACGGCATCGTTTTCAAGACCGGATCTGCAAACCTCTGCATGGATTGCTTTCCCGACTTCTACAGCCACCAAACTGGAGCAGGACTTGAGAGCAGCCGCAAGAGTGTGAGCGTCCGGCTTCGTGCGCACGTACACAGCAGCAAACAGGTCCAGTGCAACCTGTCCCTCGGCAGATTCCGCGTATCCCACAATGAGCGTCGTCCACAGCACTGAATTGCAAGCGGCCATGCTGTCGAACACCTTCCTGGCATCCACCATGCTTCCACATCTCGCATAGAGATTCACCAAACTGCTCTCAACAAACGCGTCGGTTTCCCAGCCACTTCGTCGTGCTAGAGCGTGAAGAGTCATCCCTCTCTCCAGAGCCTTCACCTTTACGAGCTTCCCGTCTATTCTCTGGCCCTCTTCACTGGCAGCCAGACAGGTACACGCCTTCAGCACGGGGACGAACGTTCGTGAATTTGGATCGCAGCACTGAAGAAGCCTCATTTCTTCAAACAGCTCCAGACACAGCTCTGCTTCACCATTGTCTGCGTAGCCTAATAGCAGCGCGTTCCATGACACCACAGTCGGAAACCTTAACGTGTCGAACACCTTCCGGGCATTTAGCATGCTTCCACACCGGCAGTACATATCGATGACCGTGTTTGCGACTTGCACAGAGTTTGACACCATCCTCGTAGCCTGTGAGTGAACGACCATTCCTTTCTCCAGCCATTTCATCTTCACAGTCCTCCCATCAATCTGCTTTCCTTCTTCCCTAGCTGCCATCGTAGCGCAGGCTTTGAGTGCAGCAGCAAGCGTCAGAGCATCCGGCAGTGTGCGTCCTTCACGTTTCATCCTGTCGAAGAGCTCCAAGGCTAGCTCTCCCTGTCCATTCTCCACATACCCCCGGATCAGCGCAGTCCACGAAACCACATTGTGTGAAGTTAAGGAGTCGAAAACCTGCTGCGAGTCCGCCATCCTTCCACATTTCGCATATGCGTCAACAAGGGTGCTGGCCACGTAAATCTCCCTGTCACACCCCATCTCTCGAGCTCTATCGTGCAAAGCGATGACCTTTTCCACGCACCGCAGCTTCACGAACTTCCCATCAACGTGACAACCATCTTCTTTTGCTGCCAGGATCGCGCAAGCCTTGAGCACCGCAACTAAAGTTCTAGAGTCTGGCTCGCAGTTTTCTCCCATTCCCATGCAGCCAAACAGCTCGAGTGCCAACTCTTCCTCCTCGTTCTCAGCACATCCCATGACCAAGGAGTTCCACGACACAACGTCTCGGAGTAGCATCCTGTCAAAGACCCGGCGAGCGTCAGCTAAGCTCCCACACTTGGAATACATGCTTACCATATTGTTGTGAAGGATATAGTCTCGGCCGCAAGAGCTTCTCTGGAACTTTGAGTGAAGCGCCATGGCTTTCTCCAAGGCCTGGGTTTTCACAAGCGTCCCATCGATCTCACAGCCCATTTCTTTCGTCGCCAGTCCAGCGCAAGCCTTGAATCCAGCCAGAAAGATCCCTGAATCCGGCGGTGCGATCATCCCGCTCAAGATAATCTCCACTCCCAGGCCCTCCTCTCCATTTTCCACATAACCCAGCACGAGCGAGCTCCAAGATCCCGCGTTGTGGCACGGCATTCGATCGAAGACGCCGCGCGCGAGATCGAGACTCCCGCACCTGGCGTACATTGCGACGAGAGCATTCGCGGCGACGATTGAGCCCGCGATTCTTCCAGCGGCTTCATGGATCCTCTTCCCGCGCTCCAAATCCCTGGAGCTGCTGCACACCCGGAGATCAAGAAGGAGCTTCGCTACATTCGTCCGCGCTACTCTCATAGCAGCAATCGCTCACCTCGAGGCGCGTCGCGGCGGCCAATCGGCTCCATCGCCACGAAATGTTTCCCTCTAGACTATAAACCCTAACTTTTCGAATTAAAAGTCAATGGTTATAAAACGCGGTAGCTCCATTGTTAGCTACAAAAACGAAGGAACTAGACAATGCGCTCTAGCTCCCGCGCGTAGCCCAGAGTTTGATTGATGAGCTGCAGCGATGGAATCTCCTTGCAAAGCGAAAAATCCTTCACCTTCTGGAAGTAGACGCATCGATTTCTTATCTCCCAGTCCGGATGCTCCTGAAAACATGAAAGAGATGATATCGAGAGATCGCAACAGTGGAGAGAGAAGTACCTCACTGATGTAAGTCATGAGGTCCTGATCTCTCGTGAACTTAAAAATCGTCTTGGCATCGTCCAGCGTCAGGAAATCGTAAGCTTTCTCGCTGCAGCCAGAAATCTCATCCCTGGAACAAAATCGATATTGATCAAACTCTCTTCTCTTCTTTCAAAGGAAAAGAGAATCTTACCTCACGGTCTTGGCGAGAAGATTGATGAAGTAATTGTAGCTGTCGTGAGGAACCTTTCGGCTACGAAGGACGTGATTGTAAGCGCCCTCCATCAGTGCTTGCTCCAGCTCCACCACGATCTTGATGCAATCGTTCTTGAGAGCTTCCGGAGACAAGAGTTCGAGCTCGGTGTGAAACTCGGCGATCCTGTTCTGGACGAGCAGCCGCAGGAGATTGAGACCCAGCATGATGTACTCGAAATTCGATGGAGGAATCAGGTGTCTACAAGACCAAAGAAGAGAAAAATCGGCCCAAAGGAGAAAGATGAAAGAGCCACTCTACCTTGTGTCTGTGTAGTAAGGCTTGAGCTGGAGAAAATGGAGCTCGAAAGATTCCTGGTCTTCAGTCCCAACGCTCAAGAGCACAGCCTGCTCAAGGATGGATCCTAGAACAAAAAAAGAGAAAGATAAAAAACTTGGATGTGAAAGAGATTCTAATATAGATTGTTCTTACGAGCAAGCTTGAGCTCCTCGACTTGAGTAGAGGTGTGGCGATAGAGCGGTGGAAGGCCGGAGAACTCGGTGAGCTTGACCTGGAAGAGCTCCATTCTAAGAGCCGCATTGGATCGAAATCTAGGAAGGAACTCACCTTGAGCTGATTGAGGAAGGCGCGTGCGCTCTCGAAATTCCG
Organism: Selaginella moellendorffii; assembly: GCF_000143415.4. Taxonomy (NCBI): domain Eukaryota; kingdom Viridiplantae; phylum Streptophyta; class Lycopodiopsida; order Selaginellales; family Selaginellaceae; genus Selaginella; species Selaginella moellendorffii. Next base: position 983,138 of record NW_003314315.1, read on the forward strand.
GGCGAAGATGCTCGTCTCGAGGCGCCCGTAGAGGCGCTGCGCTTCCAGGACCTTGCTGTTGCCGCTGTCCATCTCTTCCCACTCTCCCCCAAACCCTAACTTTAGGTTAGGGGTGAAGATGGGTGTGGTGAGATTGATCACCAGGCTCGCAAATCCCGCGCAGCGAAGGTGAGCTATGGATCTTTCGCCCTCTTTTCTGATCGATGCGCGCTCTCACAGGCATTGGGTTCCAAAGAAGAAGATTTTGGGCACCCCCGAGCTCAATCGGATCTACAATGGCCCTGGCGTGGATCAGGACTACGGTAACGATCGAGTGACTGTTCTTGGAGCTCGCTCTATCGATTGAAAGCTCTCTCTTTCTCGCAGTGAATAGCGAGAAGTACAAGACCGAGATCCTCCAAGCCAAAGCTCGGATTTTCAACTACGTGATTGGGAATGGATTGCGATCCGGCCACAAGATTCTCAGGAGGAAGCTCATCGGCCCGGAGCTCGTCAAGTGGTACCCATTCCCCTTGCAGCATTTGGATCGGCGATTCAAGGATCCAACCGAGGAGAGGTATGAGAATTCTTCCTTCACGCAAATTTCTAGTCTGTTCTTGCGGATTGATCGCGCTCTCCTCTTTCCAGGCGATACCAGAGATTGCAAAGATTGAAACGAGCGGGCAAAGGAAGACCGAAGAAAGGCCAAGGCAAGCGAGCGACCGCCAAAGCCAGCAAGAAGAAATAGAGTTTCTAGGGTTCTTGAGAGGGATAGGAGTTTTAGGGTTCTTGGGGAGATCGATGGCGATGGCGATGGCTCTAGGCAGGAAATGCGGCTTGATCCCGCGGCAATTGGTACAGTTCTTTCGTTTCTCTCGCATCGCAGCGCTCTGATTTGGATGGATCGAGCGCAGCAACAGGTGCGCGGCGTGTATATCGACTGCAAGGGGCTGAATTTCGAGCAAGCCATGGCGCGCTATGGCCGGAAAATGCGACAGGACAAGACGCTCAACGATCTGCTCAAGAAGGAGTACTACGTGAAGCCGTCGGAGCAGCGGCGCCAGGCGGAGAAGGAGCGCGTCAAGCGAACCAAGAAGAGGCTCTTCCGGGAGAAGCTCAAGTTCGTCTTGATGTTGCGAGCAAGGTTTGCATTTCTCTTTCCCTCCCTTTGTTCTTCATTCACCATAGCTGGTTTTCTTTCTCATCGGACAAATCCAGCTTTGTTTTTATCATCTCCCTCTTTGCGAGATCTTGAATCGCTTACTGATGATCTTCTCCTCGTTTCCAGAGGGCTGTGATCGAATTTTGGTGATCTTTGATTTGTTTTCCTCGCTACTAGAGTAGAGGTACTGTTCTTATGAACCAACAAGAGCCCTAAGTTTCTTTTCTATCATGGCCTCGGGAGGGCCTCTTCTCGGTTTCGACGACCTCATCCATGATCTCAACAAAGACCCCTCTTCTCCGAATTTCCCCTGGTTGGATCGCCCATCAGCAGCGCAAGAAGATCATCATCTCCCTCTGGATCTCGATCTCGTAGACGTGCTTCCTCTTTCTTTCAATCCCAAGCAATACCATTGCAGGAAATCCAGGAGACTTGCCGCGATCTTAATGCCGCATTGGAGCGCCCGGGCTACGCTTGGACCTCACTCAACCAGAAGGTGGGTCGCCTCGATCGTCGATTCCTCCGCAATTTCTCATGTGAGCTGTGTGGAAAATCTCACCTATGCACGAGCCTGGCGGCCGCAGCCGAGATCCTTCGAATCAGCCACGCGAATTTCGCGTCATTGCTCCAGAAACTCCAAACCCTGCGCGCGATTGTTGGCAGGGGAGAAGGAACCCTAAAGATGCTATAAATGCCGATTTTCTAGGTTGAGTATATTCTCTTAGGGCAGGGCGTGCCATAAGGGTTTCCAACGACAGCGCGCCCCTCATCGATAGAGCTGGCTCTGCTCCATCTTCCCTGCGACGCGCGGTAAGTCTCCCTCTCCCTCAAGATCTATGCGCTAGAATTCTCGATTTTGCGCTAGAAATCTTGATTTCTACAGTAGGAATTGCTTTGGTCGGTGTGTGCTCGCATTTCAAGGGAGAATTCGCTGTGTGCTTTCTACCCGATTTTTTCGAGTACCAAAACTAATGGTTTTTTGTTCTTCTCTTTTGTATCCAGATTATCGAATCGAGAGTGTGAGGCTTCTTCCAAGAGGGCAATTGTTCTAGAATGTTTGGAGGTGGATACAGAAAAGACGATGGATTGCCTGCTGTAAGCACTGCGAATATTTTCTCTGCGCTTGAGCGAAAATCCAGCAAGAAGAAGTTGGACAAGCATGCATTGCAAAGCAGCCAGAGTAAGCAGCAGGAGGACGCTGGCCAGTTTTGGGTGCCAAGTCCGGTTACCGTCAAGTCTTGGGCCGATGTCGAGGACGACGACGATTACTTTGCGACCACCGCACCGCTGCCAGCGATCTGGGGCCAGACAACAACAAAGTCCTCGCAGGAACCCTCCGTGAACCATGACTTGAATCACTTGGAGGTAACCATCTTTTCTCGTGGTTCTCCCCTCTCTTTCTTTTCTTCTTCTTCCTGATGGTACGCTTGTTTCTTGGACAGGATTCCGAGGTTGACGAGGATTTTGACGATGATGCCGACGAAGAGGTCGAAGAAGAGAAAAGCGAGGAAGCCGGTGTCGTGAGTTCAGGACAAGCTGAGCAACGTCCTCAAACTCCCACGGTACTTCGCGAGCTGGACAAGCAGCTCTCCAAGAAGGAGATCAAGAAGAAGGAATTGGCGGAGCTTGCGGCAGTCCTGGCCGAGTTTGGCGTTTCCACGGAGGAGACGAAGAAAGAAGCGAAGAACGGTACGTAACGAAATAACTCGCTTCCTTCCTTCTCTTCTCGGGCTTACCGGCTTTTAACTTCCAGAAGACGACGAGGATGCCGTTCCGAGCAACGACGGCGACGCTGCAAACAACGAGGCGGAGAGGAAGATCGCGAAGAAGAAGAAGCCCAAGAAGGAGAAGACCGCTCCTGCCGTGCCCGTGATCATGGAGGAGATCGAATCGAACGTGACGGCGGTCGCGGAGCCGATGGACGTTCTCATCAAGAAGAAGCTGGTGGCGGGCAAAAAGAAGAAATCCGTCAAGGAGAACAGCTCCGCCGCCACGAGCAAAGTCGCCGCCGAGGCCGCCGCTCGAGCTGCAAAGCTGGCCGCCGCCAAGAAGAAGGAGAAGAGCCACTACAACCAGCAGCCAGCTCGTTGATTGCCGCCATGGATCTCGATCGCTTTCCATCCAGCAAGCTCCGGGACGCGAGAAAGAAAGATCACAAAGACAATGTTCTACCATCATTATATTATAAAGTCGTGTTCTTTGCCTATTGGCTGAATCTCTTTCGTGTCCTCTTCGTCTACAACGATCAAAAACTTGGAACTAACTTGCGTGAGCTCTTCGTCTGCACGATCAAAGTAGCAAGTATCCTAAACTCGAAGCTAACTTGCGTGTCCTTGTCGTCTACACGATCAAAATCAGAGGACCAACGATCAAAATCTTCGCAGACACGAAACAAAGGATAATACTTGAAGAAACAAACGATCTTACAAGGAAAAATTGCGTGATAAGACTGGATTACAATGAACTATCGCGTTTAAATCTTCTTCTTCTTCGAAAGATGAATGGAGGCATGTTCCAATATCTCAGAACAGAAACGCTGCAGCGTTTTTGGACAAATAGCAGTGGTATGAGTAGCCATTTTTTGGTGTGTTTTTTTTCTCTTTTTGTTTGAGAAATCAGCAAAGAATCGTACCTTTGTTTGCAGTTCGTTGTCATCTTGCCAAAAGCGAATCTTATGATGGCAGCAACCACACAGACTTTTGAATGAATCGCCAGGAACGGAAGCCATGGATGGATTCATCACGAAGCCTGGAACCTGGAACCCAACAGCAGCAAGCAAGCAAAAAAGAATAGAAGCCAAGAGAAAGAATCGAGAAGATAAGAAAGAGCAGAAAATCAACCACGAGAAACTTACCCGCAGCGCAGCGAGTAAAATGTGTTCTTGAGAGGCTTCTTCTTTCCGACTGAAAACAACAGTTACTAGAAACGAAGAAAAGGAGAAGAAAGAATCTGCAGAAACGGGACGCACACGTAAGTGAGCAACAGAGAAAGGAGAAAAATCGAAGCTTTCCATCGATCGAGGACTGAGCGAGCAGAGAAATGAGGGACGCAAATTTGTAGCTGAGGGGAATGAAGCCTGGTCCGACACAACACGATCTCCAGATCAAACTGTGATGCTTGTTTCTCAACTTTGCGATTTGATCAGATCTCGGCGATGCTGTCTCGAGCCAGGCAGCACTCCCCGCAACATAAACCTCTTTGCTTCATCTTTCGCTCTAGAGTCTAATGTCTCGCTCGAACGATCGACTGCAAGATGTGGGAGAGCTTCTCTTTTTCCCTTCCTGGAAAGGATGATCCAGATCTACGTGCTGCTGCCATTCACATCGCAGTGGATCGAATCGATCGATTAAATTACAGTGACCCAGCAAACAATTGCAGCGGGATGGAGAGGACTGAAGAGAGGAAGGAAAAAACGACTTCTTCTCAGGAAGAAAGTCAAGGAAAAGAGGAGCGAGCGAGCGAGCGAGGGAGAAATGGTCTGTCCGGCCACAAGCTTTTATAGAAGAAGATTCAAGAAGGAAGGCACGCCAGTAACAATCAATCCTGGATCATAGAATAGATGGGTCAGCTGCCCCTAAAAACCTATCGATTTTTCTCACACACTCCACTCTCTCTCCGTGCTGCGCGAGCATTCATCCCACTGCTCCAGCGAAAAAAAAAATTGACACTCCACACATCCACAACCAAGACGAAGAAGAGGAGAAAGAAAGAATTCTTCCACTCGTTTTGTCGCTACTTTTAGTTTTGCCCTAAAAAACACTCACAGACGGAATCAGCGTCACGTCACCGCCAAGTTGACGGCGCCGCTAACTTTGGCGCCCCTCGTACGGAAGCCCTGTCATTGGCGCATTATTACTTCCGTTGCCCTGTCTCGCCTAAATTTTTTCTTTTCTACGTGCTCCTCAACATTGTTATTTGTTTCCTGCCGTACAATGATTTTCCAACCATATCTATTTGGGCCAGGGCCTGGCCAGCCATCTGAATTTGGGCCAGGCAGGGCCGACGTGGCAGGGGCAACCACGTGCGTGCATTTAATGGGCCTAGAGCGGTCATAAATAGGCCCATTGTCCCAAATGCATGGCATGGGCCACATTTCTTCCTCCTTGTACTGGGTGGAAAAAAACTTGGAACCTCTGTCCAACATGGACTAGTACTACCACTATTACTACTACTACCACAAATTCACTCATCCATCAAAACCATCCAGCCAAGCAAAGAACTTAAAATTCTGGTTTGACTAACACTCAAGCTTATGAGTGTGTATGATTCAACATACTTGTATCAAGCCCTGTATGTACATTGGTAGACAAATCAAACAAACCCTCTAAGTACACAATTGCAACTGGGTGGTGTTTAGGGTTTGAAGATGGAATATTCTTTGCCTATACTACCACTCACCTGACCAGGTGGTTGCTCCATTGGGCATTGGAGATGGATTTATGGCCACCGTACAAGCTACACACACCCCTAGCAAAATTTTCTAGGTCCTCTTAAATATACTACTGGCTTGTCAAGTGTCTTATAGTTTAGTTATAGTTTAGTAGAGCTGTTGTTCTAATAGTATTTTTTTGGATTTGATTATCGATCTCAAGTTTGGGATCAGCAAGATCTAAGCATCAGCAAGCGATCACCATAGTGTCGAGTCTTTATTTTGCAAGTATACACTGTTGTATGGCCTACGTAACGCGTAGGTGGTACAGCCCTAATGTCACCGACATTGCCCCCCGAAAAACATCTCCAGCTCCCGATTTAAGGATCACACCTTACCAAGCACGAGCAGCAGTGAGCGCAGTAGTAGCAGCAGCAGAGAAGCATTGAGTTTGAGACGTCTCTCTCATGTCATTTAAGTAGAAAAAAGAGAGGGTTTTATTTTTTCTTTAAAGAAGACGAAGACCAAGAAACAAAACAAGTTAAATTCAAGGAGATTCAGTTGCTCTACGATCACGGATCTCAAAAGATTCCCCCGCTGTTTTAAAAATACGCTGCTCTTTCAAGTCTTTGTCCGTGCTTGTAAAAGTTGCAGGCAAGCTGTGTGTTTTACCTCGTAAGTAGCCACCAAAGTCAAACAAGCAAAGCCAGCCAATGTGATACACATCGTATCAAGAAAATGCCCGCCACCTTTTCCTCTGTCTCTCTTTGCTTCGTTTTGTGTGTAGTTTTTGTATCGTTTTGCAAGGGAAAGAAGAGCGCCCATGAAGGAATTTCCTTCCTGGTGTAGATGAAACACGAAATCCGGCTGTGTACAAGTCAAACGCCAATCACAGAGAGTAAACTATGTTGTCTCGAGACCCGATCCCCAAGATAAGAAATGTTAGGACTACGCGTCATCACCAAGTTGGGAGAGAAAACTATAATTTATAGATGATCCTGATACTGCTCATGAAAAAGAGTTCCATTTCTCCACTAAGATTTCAATTGTCTCACATGTGATGTGCTGAGGATCTATGCAAGTGCACAATGTGGAGGAGATTCTTGCAAATCTATCGAGCACTTGCGATCTACTGGAGGGAAAGGTCCTCCACTTTCAGATCGAGAGAAGCCCGCATTGCCATGACAGATTGGTGGCCAACTTTCTTGTCCAAATGTACGGCAGATGCGGTAGCCTCGAAGACGCTCGGAAAGTTTTTGACACCCTTAGCAATCCCAACGTTTTCTCCTGGACAATGCTCATCAAAGCATATGCCCAAAACGGGCATCTTGAAGGTGCACGAAGCATATTTGATGCGATGCCTATCCGAGATCTTGTCGCATGGAACACCATGATAAAACTTTATACAGACAATTTTCGTTTGGATTCGGCTAGAACAATGTTCAACCTTATGCCGCAAAGGGACGTTGTCTCCTGGAACTCCATGATCAAAGCAAATGCCCAATCCGGACATGTGGATAAGGCTAAAGATGTATTTGATTCCATGCCGGAACACAATTTGATCTCGTGGAACTCGGTTCTCGCCACACTTGCTCAAGCTGGAAGAGAAGAAGCAGCGCAGGATGTGTTTGATCAAATGCAACTTCACGACCTAGTCTCGTGGACTGCGCTGCTCGTCGCATATACTCAAGCCGGGAATCTCCTTGTCGCAAAGTCAACGTTTGATAAAACGCCAGAACAAAACACAGTCTC
>NW_003314315.1:991513-1019879 GCF_000143415.4 Selaginella moellendorffii
GGTAATAATTTATTTTTATGAAATAATTTTAAATTATTAACCTATATTTATGTATAGGCTTTTTAAATTCAAGTATGATAAACATAAAAATAATTGATTAAAATTAGCAAAAATTAGAAGTTTAAGGTTTGGATAAACAGATTTTAGGGTTCTTTGGAGCAATGCGATGGTTGGGGCGGCATTGCTGCTGCTACTGCCTGGGCGGGAGGCCTTCAGGTACTGCAATCTCCGCCTACATTCCTCCGGATTCAGGGGTGCTCGCAACGCCGTCGAGTCGGCGCAGTTCTCGCGGGTACTTAGGAGCAGCAGGATCAGCCACGCCGTCCTGGGGAGCGGCGAGGGATTCCAAGAGCTGGACGAGATGCTAGAGAAGATCGCCACGATGCCCGATCCATCGCAGGGATATGGCTTCGTTCTCAGGCAGATTGGCGAGCGCAAGGCGCTGGCACAGGGCAAGCGCGTCCATGCTCACATCTTGAGGACCAGGAAGTGGAAGTCGAGCACCGTCGTCTCCAATCTCCTCGTCCAGATGTATTGCCAGTGCGGCAGTGTGGATTTGGCGCGCGAGGTCTTCGCCGGCACGATCCATCGCAACGAGCAGTCGTGGAGCTCGATGATCGCGGGCTACGTCCACCATGGCCGCCACGGGGAAGCGCTCGATCTCTTCCTCAACCTGGAATGCGAGCAGCGCATCCAGCCTAATCGATCCATCTTCGCCAGCGCTCTCGCGGCTTGCACCCACTTGGGCGATCTGGAACATGGTCGAAGGATCCACGAGCGCATTCATCACTCCAAGATCGCTGGAGTTCACGACGTGGTGATCGGGAACGCATTGGTGACGATGTATGCCCGGTGTGGGGATTTGGTGTCGGCCCGTGAGTTTTTCGAGGGGATGCGAGAGAAGAATTCCATGTCGTGGAACGCTATCATCTCGGCTTACGTCCAAGGCGGCCATCCCCGGGAAGCTCTCGAGCTCTTTGCGAGGATGACAGGGAAGTTAAACAGCTTCGTTTTCGCCAGCGCTTTCACTGCTTGCTCGATGGTGGGAGAGATTGATCTCGGTAAGAAACTCTATGCAAGGTTTGTCGAGAGCGGACTAAAGCCGGATTTGATCGTGCAGAACGCTCTGATGAGCATGTATGCCAAGTGTGGAGAGTTGGACGAGGCGAGGAGGATTTTTTTCGAGCTTCCAACGCGTGATGTCGGTGCATGGGCGTGTCTCATGGCCGGATATGCTCAGCACGGAGATGTCGCTCGGGCTCTCGAGCTCTACAACAGGATGAGAGACGAGAAGGTGGAGGCTAACGCGGCCATTTTCTCCACGCTCATCGCGGCTTGTTCCACTCTGAAAGAAGGTGAGCTTGTGAGAGACCTTGCCTTTGCTTGTGGATTTGAGGCTGATCCAATCGTGCAGGCTTCTCTGGTCGGAATGTATGGGAAGCACGGCAAGATTGAGGAAGCGAGACGGATTTTTGATAACATTCATGGCGAAAACAAAGACGTGGCTGCCTGGTCGAGCATCATTTCGGCTTACGCTCGGCACGGGTTGACGGACGAGGCTTTGAGGCTGTTTTGGAGGATGGTTTCTCGAGGGGTGGAGCCGAATGCCATGATTTTCAAGAGCGTTATATGCTGCTGCGCGAGCGGTGAGGCTCTGGAGCAAGGCAAGGCCGTCCATGCACGGCTGAAGGAGAGCCCGAGCAGGGAAGACTCGGCAGTCCAGAACGCGCTCGTTGGGATGTATTGCAAGTGTGGGAGTCTGGACGATGCAAGAGCCGCCTTCGACGTGACCAAACGCAGAGATCGGCACACCTGGACGACCTTGATCATGGCTTACGTCCAGAAGAGGAAGCCGGAGAAAGCGCTGGAGCTTTATCACGGCATGGACGTGGAACCCGACGAGTTTATTCTTGCCAGTGTTGCAGCAGCTTGCTCCAGCTTAGGTTCTCTCGAGCAAGGCATGGCTGTCCACTCTCGAGCAAAGTCACTCGAGCTTCTCGGGTGTGAGGTCCTGGGAACTGCACTGCTTGACATGTATGTCAAGTGTAAGAGACTGGACGAGGCCAGGAAACTCTTCTGGGAGCTCCAGGCTACGAACGTCCCCTAATGGTGGGAGGATACGCCCAACCTGGGACTCGTCTTAAGCTCGAGAGACGTGGGGAGGATCAAAACGTCTCCGGGCTTGCAGCAGCTCATCACCGCTGCTTGAATTCCACACGTAGAGCCGTTCACCAAGGACCACGAGTACCCTGCTCCGAAAAGCTCGGCGGCCATTTGCTGCGTCGGCTATGGCTTCTTGTGGCAGTGCAAGTTATCTAGGCCTGGGAGCTCCGGGAGATGAAACTGGAAGACTTGAGCTCCGAGAAGCTGGGAAATCGAAGAGGGCGTTGAGGAGCCGCGGCCGTGGCCTGGGAAGTGAAACGCAGCGGCACGCTCCCCGCCAGTTCTCTTGAGAGCTTCAAGCAAAGGAGCTGAGGAAGAAGGGACCGTCGTCGGCATTGGCCCTCCTGACAGGGAAAGAAGCACGGATACACGATACTGTTTCAGGAATGCGAGATCCAGAAGCTGGGTAGAATGCACAATACAGCACCCCCTTTATTTAAGGTGCTTATTTGGATTTATATTATTTTCAATTATTTTTAAGTATTTAAAAGTTACTATAAATTGAAGATTGTTCTAGTATTGTGAGTGCATTGAATATGGAAAGGGAATACAGAAATGTGCATATCAATTAACCCAAAAACCCTAGCTTATATATAGGAGCGAGTGGTCCGGATTGAAACCAATCCGACGGCTACCAAAATCCACTACGCTAATATAGTATACGGCATTGTAACCGTACACTTGGCCCTCACATCATCCCCTCCTCTCGGAATAATGGAAGGCCGTCAGGGTTCTCTTGTAGATGGGCCGGGATCTAGAGGAACGTCAGGAGGAGGCATCGGTGGATCTGTAGACGGTATTAACTGCTCCTGATCCCTTTGTATGAAGCGTTTTAACCGCTGCACATGCACAATTTCCGGAGGATCGGCCTGCTGAACGTCATGCCAAACCTCATAAACTTGTGGTCCAACTTGCCGCAACACCCGATACGGTCCTTTCCACTGCGCAAGGAGCCCCTTAGATAAACTACGTACCGTAAGATGGGGAAAACAGACTAACACTAAATCATCCACTTTGTACTCCGCTGGTGGACGATGATGGGAATTGTAGCGCCGTTGTTGTCCCACTTGTACGCGGCCTAAGTGTTCAGCAAACTCTGCTCGGACAAGTGGAAGAATGCTTGTCAAATATTGATCCCATGACCTAGCATCAGGAGCTCGTGGCAATTGTGAAGGTAACCCCAGCTCTGTTGGTAATATTGGATCATGACCATATAGAAGTTTATATGGTGAAGCACTAACAGAACTCTGCACCCCTGTGACATAAGCATACCGAAGAGACGGCAAATAACCATCCCAATCCGAATGTTGAAAGTTCACATACTTCGCAATCATCCCTTTGAATGTCCGAACGAGCCGTTCCACCAGACCGTCTGATTGTGGATGATAAGCACTCGTAAAAGTGTGGCGTATCCCCAACCGAGATGTCAAAACATGAAATACCTCAGCCATAAATGCAGGACCATTATCCGAAAGAATCCGTTCTGGACAAGAATGCTGGAACACCACTCGATTGAGGAGGAAGTATCCAACAGCAGTTGCAGAGGCACTAGCAAGAGCACCAACTTCCACCCAACGAGTCAAGTAGTCAGAAGCAATAATAACATACTCATTGCCAGCAGTCGATCGCGAAAAAGGTCCCATAAGATCAAACGCCACCAACTCAAACGGACGAGAAACTGCAATTGACTCCAACCGTCCTTCCGCAGCACAAGGGGGAGTATTACGAGCTTGGCACCAAACGCAGCTACGCACATACCAGATAATATCACGTCGCATCTCTGGCCAATAGAAAGATCTGCGCAGCTTCTCGGTGACACGACGGTGTCCCATATGCCCACCTAGAATAGTGTAAGGAACCGACTCCCCGAGATGTCGTAGGCTAAAGGATCCCCAAAAGCTTGACCGAAATGACAAAGAGTTCATCGGATAGGACCAAGTCGAGGATCGAGTCCAAGACCGACTCTAGGACTGAGTTCGAGATAGAGTCCGGAATCGAGTCCGAGACCGACTCGGGGACCGAGTTCGAGTCCGAGTTCAAGACCGAGTTCGAGACGGAGTCCGAGATCCGAAATCGGGTCCGAGACCGAGTCCGAGGTCGAGTCCGAGGTCGGGTCCGAGATCGGGTCCGAGATTGAGTCCGAGGTCGGGTCCGAGATCGGGTCCGAGATCGAGTCCGAAATCGAGTCCGAGACCGAATCCGAAGTCGGGTCCGAAATCGGGTCCGAGATCGAGCCAGAGACTAAGTCCAAATACTAATACGGGTCAAGGGGTGAAAGCCCAAAGCGTGCGTCTCCCAGGGGGGGGGCTGCAGGGGGTTCCAAAAGTATAGTAGGGATAGTGAGGTCCAGGAACCAGTTTTGAAGGGACTCTCCAGTTGGGCTTCCAAACCGACTTGAGGTTGAGACTGGGACCGAGGGGCCTTGGGTGGGAGTGAGCATGGACTTGGCTGGTGCCGGAGGGGCCATCCAAGGAAGTGCTCAAGAGCAGCTCCCACTCCTGAAAGGGAAACCGACTGCGGTGCTCCCGGCTCAAGTGGAGTGGTGCCCCACTTGAGTACCTTGTGGCTCATTGGTCCTCACCCTTCCGGGGGCTTGGGCCTTCCCTTCGGGATGGAAGAGGGGGGGTAGAGGTACCCATACCGGGCCGTTAGGCCACGGTGTTTCGCCTTGACGTCCCGAAGCAAGTGCTGCACCCAAGGCTTGGGATTTAGAGGGTCCCATGATCAAGTCTTGTGGTACCAAGGGGTGTTAGGAATCTGGAGGCTTAGTGTGCTTGGCTGCTTGTGCCTGCCGGGAGTGTAGCCGAACCTTAAGTCCAGTCTAACCCGGGGAGGGGGATTGGGAGAGATTTGGGAATCCGTAGATGAATGGCTAACACTCCGTTGCTCGTGCAGTAAGTAGCTGAAACCAAGTAGGACCAAGTAGGAGCTGGTACCATAGGCGAGAACCTTGGCGAGGGAACTTAGCACAAGCCAAGGCAGAGTTGGTCGGATAGGCGAGGTAAGCTGGCAAATTGAAAAGGAAAAATTTGTGGCTTACAAATAGGAGAATCATGGTAGGCATGGAGAAACCGCGGAATAAACACCGAAGGCACCACCAGCCGTAAATGAGCATCAGGATCCGTCCCCACAAAATAAAGAAGGCCATCTTCAAGGCGATATTGAGAATGTAAATGCCGAAAAGGCAAGTCATCAGCAAGTGATGCAGGATTCTCAAACCCATCTCGAAGCCTTCGAATCCACGGCTCAATCTTTTGAGCCTCGCGAACCTCATCCAGAGAAGGTAGATCTTGCTCTACGCCCTGTGGACACTGAACGTCAAGGACAGCAACCGCCGACGGCACAGAATCCTCATCTAGAAAATCCACAGATGCTGGAACAACAGGTTCATCAGAAACATGAGAAGTGAGTGGAGAAGGAAGAGGAGCTCGAGAAAGGGCATCAGCATCAGCCATAAAACTCCCTGGGCGATGAACAACATCGAAATCATATATCTGAAGCTTTAAAGCCCATCGAGCCGTACGACCAACTAGGTTCTTCCGCTTCAATAATGAAGTAACAGCAGCATGGTCACCTTCAAGTAACATCCGAGAACCATGTAGATAGGCATGAAGTTTCTCGAAACCCCAGACTGCTGCTAAACACTCCTTCTCCGTCGTGGAGTAGTTCATCTCCGCTGGTTGTAATGTACGGCTTATGTATGCAATGGGATGGCGCTGACCAGGCACACTCGAGCTCTCTTGCATCAACACACCTCCAAGACCAATGTCAGAAGCATCCACGCGCAAAATAAAAGGTCGAGTGTAGTCAGGATATGCCAAAACCGGAGGAGTCGTCAATAGCTCTTTGAGATTCACGAACGCCCGATCACAATCGGGAGACCAGATGAAAGATGACGTTGATGACTTCAGCAACGCTCACAATGGTATAGTGCGATCGGAAAGATGATCCACAAAACAACCGAGATACTGCACCTTACCCAAAAAGCACTGCACATCATTCACACACTTCGGAGTAGGGAACTTTAGAACAGCCACAAGTTTGTCAGGATCAACTTGCAAACCCTCACGAGAAATACGGTACCCAAGATAAGTTGTGTCCTTGGACCCAAACACGAACTTCGACCGCTTCAGCTTTAAACCAACATCGCATAGCCGATCCGACACTTTACAAACATCACAAACATGCTCCTCCCACATCCCCTCCGAGTGGATCAAGACATCATCAATGAAGTCAGCCGTCACCTCCGGCATATCGCAAAGAACTTCGTCCATCATCCGCTGAAAAGTTGCTGGAGCATTGTTCAAACCAAACGGCATCACCAAAAACTCGTACAAACCAAATGGTGTACGAAAATCAGTCTTAGGAATATCGTCTTCAGCCATCGGTACTTGCCAATACCCAGAAGCAAGATCTAGCTTGGTGAACCAACGACTTCGCCCCAGACGATCCAAGAGATCAGCAGTGTGAGGAAGAGGGTACACATCCGGGATTGTCACTTCATTTAACGGACGATAGTCGATGCAGAAACGAATACTTCCATCAGGCTTCGTCACAAGATGAGGTTCACATGCCCAAAGACTCCGTGACTTCCGAATAACACCCTTCTCCAACATCTCCTTGACGTTTGTACGTAAAATCTTGATCTCCTTGGGTGACCGACGACAAACAGGAACCTTGATTGGACGAGCATCCCCGGTTGGAATGGGATGACGTGTGGCAATCTTGGCCCCAGACGATAGGTCAAATTCAAAGAGATCAGAATACTCCTTCATGAGCTGGTCAACAGTTGCAACACAAAGATCATCGGAGGGATCGGAAAAGGGAAGAGCAGAACAAGATGGAAACACAAGAGGAAATAATGGGAGAACAAAAGTAATGGAAGCAGAGGTAGAAGTAGAGGGACGAAGAGGTACGGAAGTGAGAGGAATGGATGAAACATAAGGAAGTATGAGACAAGGGGGAAAAGCCTCAAAGTCACACTTGGCATGATTGTGCTGCAACCAATTCATACCAAGAATGAGGTCAAAAGCTTGACTCGGCACCACCCGCAACGACTGCAACTCAAGCTCGAGATCGCCCACACGCACAACCAGGTCCGCCTCATCTCGTGCACATGCATGTGTACGGCCGTTGCCATAAAGAATGAAAACTGGATCCACCGCACGACGCAAGTGTAGACGACAATGTGTGGCAACAGGTCGAGCAATAGAAGATAAACTCGAACCTGTATCAACCAACACGGAGAGAAGAATAGGAGACCTCTTGTTATAAAAACGAGCTTGGAAAGTAAACACTGGATGAACCGGTGCCGAGTGAACCCCTTGATGATACTCCCAAAAGAAAGATGGAGGGGTCACTAACTTATTCGCGCAAGGTCCCTCCATTACTCGCGCGACTCCTCGTTTCCCGAATGCACCTCGGTATCCAAACCTTCCACCGCAGCAACACCAACGGGACATTGCTGACGCCAAGGTCTCCACCCAGGAAATGGAGGTCGCCAATCCGGAAAGCGCCGACAACGCCGATAAGTATGACCAACTTCATCACACGCCCAGCAACGAACGTCACGGCCACGACCACGTCCTCGCCCTTGTCCTTGGACTCGAGTAGCAGCAGCATCAACCTCCATGGGAACAAGACCATCACTCATAGGAAGTGGAGCTGAAGGACGTGTAGCAAGAAGTGGAAGAGGCAATGTCTCATAACGTTGTGCCAAGCGAAGAGCATCGTCAAGAGTGGCAGGAGCAAGTGCATGCACAAGTCCGACAAGATCTTGACGAAGTGCTGGCCACAGCATTCCTAGCTTGATCCGCTCCGACATATTTGGCTCCGCACGAAGCAAAAGACTTCGGAAACGAACGCCAAATTGCATCACCGACTCAGATGGCCCTTGGCGAAGACGATGCAATTGTTGGAAGGCATCATCACAATCGTCGGCATGTCCGAAGGCGCGTTTGAAGACGTCCGGAAGAACACTCCAATCGCCACGAGTAACTGCGCTCAATCCATTGTACCACTGCAACGCCGTCCCTTGAAGACATGTGGGGAACTCACGCAAACGTCGAGCATCATCCCAAAAATGATATGTGGCAATCACTGTGAAGTGATCGAACCAATGGTACACATCATCCCCAGGATTCCCACGAAAGAACTCCGGCCGAACGCGAGGATTGGCACCAAAAGCAGGAGGAGTTGTACCATGTGCCGTGAACGCCGCCATCAACTGAGTTTGGTTGTTCAATTCCAAGCGCATAGCATCAAGCAATTGAACCAACTGCTGCTCTAGAGTCAAAGGAGGAGATTGCGGATCGGCCATGAAAATGAATGAGAAAGAAAGAGCAAAAGAAGAGAAATGACAAAAAGCTGGAAAGAAATGGTAGATCTAGACAATGCAAAAGCTAGATCTAAACCGAAATCCCAAATCCAAGCACTCCCCAGGGACAATCAAAGGTGCCCCTCATCTCCACCAATGTGAGTGCATGGAATATGGAAAGGGAATATAGAAATGTGCATATCAATTAGCCCAAAAACCCTAGCTTATATATAGGAGCGAGTGGTCCGGATTGAAACCAATCCGACGGCTACCAAAACCCACTACACTAATATTAGTATACGGCATCGTAACCGTACACTTGGCCCTCACAGTATATTATTTTCAATTATTTTTAAGTATTTAAAAGTCCAAAATCAAATATACTATTTATTCTACTATAACGGCATTGTCTTGATTGTACAGCTTAATATGACTGTATAGAATTTAAATGCAACTTCCTTTCTTTCAATATATATTTTTTGTTAAATATATTCTTGAAAGTAAAAGTTGTATAATCCTCTTGTTGTACCATAGTGAGGAAGGGATCTTCTTCACTGCATTCCATATTGATTCAATACGATTTGTATAAACTTTAGTCACGGGATCAACAAAATTCTTGGAGTGGTTGACTGTATAATGAGTGAAGTTTAATTAATTCAACCACTCTGAATCATAACCAGCCCAAAAATCACTATATATAATTGTTCCTAAAAAATTAATTATAATTATTAGTTAAGAAAAATAATAAAAATAGAACTTACCTGGTACAACATATGTATATAATATATCAATTAAAGTTTGTGTAGTACGATTGGACACTGAAACCATAAACATTCAATCTGAATCATGTTCAATTCCTCTAAAGACCCATTGACCTTCTAAAGCAGTCCACTGCTCCACCCCCTTGCAAGAGACCCTACCACAATAATATTTCCACTTACCAAACTTACTTTCATCAATTTCCACAATTCTTCCTAGACCATCAATCTTTTGACTACTTTATTGTAATGTGATAATACAAATATCATGACAAAAGTTGTACCAATTTGTTGTCATGTGCTCACTTTTAATACTACACTTGATACAAGCTTGATTTTGTGGCATTTTAATGCACTACTAATACATCACTTTAAGCATTTGAGCAAATGTGAGATTATTATTTGTAAACCATGTATTAGTTCTAAGAGATCTTGTGGTATTGCAATTTTTACAATTCCACTTTAAATCATCTTTACAACCTCAATTATCAAATTGATATCTCATTGGTTGATGGTATTTTTCACATTCTCTCTCTTGTAAAAGACGACCAAATGTAATACAAAAAGTAAAAGAATTTACTTTACTATTAGTTCTCTCAATAAGATTAGAAAAAGAAAGAATATTATCTTGAGTATGATCTACATATTCCAATCTAGCCAAAATACTATTAAATAAAATTAAATCAGTCGTAGGTTATATACTTATAAATTATAGTCGTTCATTCACTGGCTAATCATAAAATTATAGTCGTTAACATATCCATTAACAACATCTATTAATTAAATTTTAACGTTACTAATTTAGTGTTAGTCATTAAACATTTAGAGCTAGGCATGACTAAGCACACGACGGAGGAAGCGAGGAGTGAGCATGGCAAAGGGGCAACCACATAAGAGAAGGGGGTTGCTATATTATGCATTTCTCCCCAGAAGCTTTCATCTAATAACACAAAAGACTCTAACCAATTCTTCTCTTCCACAAAAGTGTGGAGCAAATTCCTCTAGAATAAGATGCTTTTTGATTATGATTGAGGGAACAATGCCAAAATCAATTTAGAGTGAGTAGTGTTACAACATAAATAGTCAAAGTGTTTACATGAGTTTATATGAGTTTCTAGCTATTTAGCTTCTCTAATATGTTCAACACTTGCAATTTTCTTAAGCAAATTACTTATCATCTTCAATTCATAATACTTATGCCCTTTCTTATTTTTGAATGCATGAATAACAATTCCATTCTTGAGTTGCAAGCAAAAGGACTCTGGCTTGTCGTCCACAATCACCATATGTTTGAAGTCCTACCCTAATCTTGAGAGATCCTCCACAACCTTTTTCCTTTGACTTCCTTGGTCGAGTACGAATCTCTATAGAGATGATGGGCAAAGAGATTCCTAGCTAAGTTAAGCTTGTCCAAAATCTTGTCTATATATAGCTTCATTGTTCAATTAAAAACCACGATCTTATATATTTTACTCATCTCTTTTAGAAAGTCATTCATACCTAGCCTCTTTGCCACAAGATAGCACTGCAGTGAAATAATTTTCACACTAAAGAGCTTGAGGGACACTATAGCCTTGTAGGCATGGATTAATGTTTCATCCATGTTCAACACAAACATGGGTTTCTTCTCCAAAGCTGGTAGCAGTAGTAAAGAATGGTTTGACCACTTCACTTTTTTCTTCTTCTTTTTGGTGGTGATGTCAAGTGTCACAAAACTCCACTCCTTATACTCTCATGGTCCTAACTTAATCATAACAAACCTTTATATTTCAAGTTAATACACTTCCATAATTCTGGCTGAGCAACACATAGAAATTCGACTGTAATACCAACCCTAGTGTTGAGAGTCTCTGGGCAGCTCGAACTCCACGCTCAGGATCCTTGTGGATCTTCTGGCAAGCAGCCAACAACGAGACCCAAGCAACACTCTCAGGCTCAAAGGGCATACTGTGAATGAGCTCTTCAGCCTTGTCTAGCTCTCCGGCCCTTGCAAATGCGTCAACAAGCTCACAGTAGTGTTCTCTCGTGGGCTCGACGCCATAGTCCCAAATCATTGACTGGAAGTAGTTTTGAGAGATCTTCACCACGCCCGAGTGGCAGCACGCCGCAAGCACACTTGTAAAGACAATGTGATCAGGCATCATGCTCTCCTGGATGATCCTATGGAAGGCTTCCAAGGCCTCGGTTACATGCCCGGTGGAAGCATACATGGCCACCACTGCTGTCCATGAGACCAAGTCTTGCTCTGGCATTCTCTCGAACCAAACTTGAGCTTCCAAGAGGAGTCCCTTGCGAGCAAAGCCAACCACCATTGCCATCCAGGCAATTGCATCACGCTCCTCAATCGCCTGGAAGAGGCTTATCCCTTCTTGGAGGTGGCCATTCCAGAGATAGGCCGAGAGGAGCGCTGTGCTCGCCATCTTGCTATTATAAGGTATTTGATCGAAAATAAACTTTGCATTTTCAAGATGGTTTCTAGAGGCGAGCATATGGATCATTGTTGTCCAAGAGATCTCGTCACAGTAAGCCATCTTTTGGAAACAATCTAGTGCTTCATCCAAATGCCCATTCGCGGCATATGCGCAAAGCATGGAGTTCCAAGCCACCACGTCTTTGTTTGGCAGCCTCTCAAACAAGGCTTTGGCCTCTTCCACGCATCCATTAGATGCGTAGCCGTCCATCATAGCCGTAAATGCCACCTCATTAAGATCCGGAGCATCTTCAAAGAGAATCTTTGCTTGCTCCATATGCCCTGCCTGGGCATATGCTGTGATCATGGTCGTCCATGTTACTACATTCCTTGTGGGCATTCTATCAAAGAGATCCTTAGCTTCATCCAGCCGTTGGTTCTCGCAGTGGCTTTGGATCATGGCCGTCCACGCCACCACGTCCTTTTGGGGCAGGGAATCGAACACCTCAAGCGCGAGTGAGAGATGCCCGTTATGGGCATATGCCACGATCATGGCGGTGCTAGAAACGAGGGTTTGCTCCGGCATGGAGTGGAATACCGCCTCCGCCGCGCCGAGATTGCCAGTCTGCGAGTACATCTCGATCATCACGTTCCAGGTGATGGAATTCTTGGCAGGGATGCGATCGAAGAGCTGCTTGGCGCGCTGCACGTCTCCGGCCGCGGCGTATGCCGAGATCATGGCGTTGCTGGACACAATCTCCTGCTGCGGCATGCTTTCCAGGACCGATCGCGCCTGCTCCAGGTCGTGGTTGCGAATGTAGGCCTGGAGGATGAGATTCCAAGAGAAGAGATTGCGATCCGAGGTGGAATCGAAGACCGATCGCGCTTCCTCCAGGCAGCCGCAGCGGCCATACATCTGGACGAGGAGATTTCGCAGGAAAACGCTGTTCCTGTGGTCGCTGTGAAGGATCTGGGCGTGGATCTGGCGGCCATCGCTGGGATTGTCGCAAGATCTGACGAGGGCGGCAAGCTCTTGGACGCCAAGAACGCGCATCACATCATGGCCGCTGGATGATGGGGACGTCCGAGGTTCAAATCCTGGCAGGTTCTAGCTTCCAGACGAAGTTTTTATGGTACGCGGCGAAAACTCTTCCCCCGTCGCGCAGCCTCACTCCAAATGCCGGAGGCAATCGCAATCGGGAACAACACAATTAATTTCCATTTTTTCTTGCGGCTTTGGATGGATTTCTCTTGCTGCAAGTGCCCAGACCCAACTGCAAGCAGTGTAAAATCAAATGCTCTATTCATCCCCTTTTTGGATCAGATTGCAAGAAGGCACACTACTCCTCTTTAGAAAAATCCAGATGTCAAAGTTATCAGCTTTGATGTTTTTGGGTTCTTGTTGTTGTGTTGATAATGGGGAGCTGTTCTGATGGTATATTGTTAATAGTTTTTGCAAGCTTGTGGAGAGAGCATTAGAAATATAACTTGTGGTTGGCACTTTGTCATTGTATATAGTCCTGTGTAATTGATGAGGCAACTTTTATATTAAATTTCAAACCCAAAGTTCTTAGGATTATATCAATACAAAATTCAAAATAGATCCATTATATTCAAGTAAATTGAATTGGTGTTGAGTGAACCCCTTAATAATATTCTAAAAAAAAATTAAAGGGTCATTAATTTATTTGTGTAAAAATTTTTTGCTACTCATGCAACTTTTCATTTTTAAAAAGCATCTCAATTTTCAAACAACAGCACCAACAAAACATTATTAACACCAAAACCTCCACCCAGGAAATGAAAATCGTCAATCTAAAAAATGTTAATAACACCAATAAATGTGATAAATTTCATTACACACTCAATAAGAGCTAAATTACATCTTTGCCCTTGTCTTTAAACTCAATTAACAATAGCATCAACTTCTATTAGAACATAACCATCTCCCACATAAAGTGGAGTTAAAGGATGTTTAATAAAAAGTGGAAAAAATAATATTTTATAATATTGTGTTAATTGAAAAGTATCATTAAAAGTGGCTAGAGTAAATGTATGCACAAATTTTGTAAGATTCTAACAAAATGCTAGTAATAACATTTTTAACTTGATCTTCTTTGACATATTTGGCTCCACAGGCTTTAGAAATGAATGCCAAATTACATCCCTCACTCAATTGCCTCTTGATGAAAATTATATAATTATTAAAAGGCATTATCACAATTGTTAACATGCCCAAATGTGCAATTTAAAACATTCAGAAGAATACTCTAATTTACATGAATGACTACATTCAAACCATTATACCATTATAATGTTATCCATTGAAACTCATTCAAATGCGAAACATTATCCCAAAAATGATATGGTAATCACCATAAAGTAATCAAACTAATGATATATAACATCCTTAAGATTCTTATAGAAGAACTTTACCTAAACATGAAAATTAGCAGCAAAAGCAAGAAGAATTGTACCATGCACCGTGAATGTTGCCATCAATTGAATTTAATTTTTCAATTGCAATTATATAGCATTAAACAATTATACCAACTATTGCTTCAAAGTCAAAAGAGAAGGAGGCTATTACTCTATCATGAAAATGAACCAAAAAGAAAAAGTAAAAGAAAAGAAATTGAAAAAGCTATAAGAGAAAGACAATATAAAAGTTAGATTTAAACCAAAATCCCAAATCCAAGCACTTTTCAGAAACAATCAAAGCTACTCCTCACCTCCATTAATGTGAGTGTATGAAATATAAAAATGCAATATAAACATATATATATCAATTAATCCAAAAACCTTAGCTTATATACAAAAATGAGTGGTCCAAGTTGAAATCAATCTAATGGATATTAAAATTCAATTACACTAATATTAATATATGGCATCATAGCCATAAACTTGAACCTCATAAATAGACCTTTTTTTAAAATATATAGTGTTCTTAAAAGAATGAAATATATTTATTGATTATATGCAATTCAAAAAGAAGGAATTTACAATTTCATTTATGATGGTGGTAGGGTATTTGGCATAATTGTAAAATGGTATTGCTTTGTTATATAAAATATATAAAAAATACATCTTAATACTTCTAAATTTAAAATTATATGAATTATCAGACATTAAAGTATTACACAAAGTCAATTTCTTCAAATCGAAGTTAATATTAATTAGTGTTTAAAATACAATGCTAAGCAATTTTTCCTAAAGAAAATAAAAATTTAAAAATTAATCCATGCTAAATACTATATGAATTTAATATGTGAACAAATGATAAAATCATATTATAATTCCAATAAATTGCTACATGTTACATGCAGGAACACTTGGTTTGCTTAATAGTAGTGTTATTCTTACTTATTAATCCAATTGATCAAATAAAGTTTATAATTATAAGTATGTTTATAAATTATAAAATACAAGATTAATCTAAATAAATAACAGCCATTAGATGGAAGAATATCCTAGAATATCCGAGCATATTCTAGGTATATCCACTACCATCTCAGTCCCCTACAGGTTTGTTTAAGCAAACCAAAAAATTAGTCATAAATAATAGAATAACTATATAAATATCATTACAAATAATAAATCTACTTCTAAAATTTGCAAATAAATTAAATTATTATTCAAAAAATTATCTCAATGTGCATTTTTGTGTTGCAATTAAGATATATAAGGTGGTTAATCTCATAAGGGGAACCTAGCCCTGACCAAAATTTTGAAAACATATTATACCAAACTTAATAATTAAATGACATAGTGTACATTATCCTCATTTAGATATTTTTATTTAAAATTTAAGAATAAATACTTTTTCAAATTAAAACTATTACCTCCCATTTTTCTTAATAATCTTACCCCATTTACTTTAACTATAAATTTTAATTGTAAAATAACATAGAAAATTAAATATAAAATTTAGATTAACTTTAGAGTTAGTTTCTTTATGACTTAATTATGTTGATTTAAACTTAATTCCACCTAACTGAATCATCATTACACTTAGAAATGTTAATCTCTGTCTGCATTTGAAATATTATAAAATTGACTATATAAAGTTTTTTGTATCTTAAATTATTATATTATTTATTATATAATGCTGTAAGTATAAAATAAGAAATTATAATGATAATTTTGGTGCGATTTAATTAAAAGATCTTGAAACAATATTTTTATTTATGGAATGTAAATGATCGTGGAGTAAGTCCAAAATGGCCACTCTTCCTCCACCTGGTGTGCCAGCCGTTTGCTCCCACCTGGGGGATCTGGAGCCCCGGGAAGTCTCCAGCGATGATGACAGAGAAGGTAAATCGCCAGTGCTTGCTCCCACTTGAAGCTGGATTTGATCGTGGATGGGCATGTATGAACTGCGGAGGATGTTACTCGGGCTTCCGAAGCGTCGGCCGGTGTCGCCCGGGCTCTTGAGCTCTACGACAAGATGAGAGGCGAGAATGCAGACATTTTCTCGACGCTCTGAAAGAAGGATCGAGGAAGCAAGACTAGACCTGTTTCGCGTCGATCAAGACACTTGCTATACATGCTGATGAGCGCATTGCCCAGCACGGACTTCTCCTCGATATTATCCTCGAGCGGCCTTTGACAAGCTTTGCCTCAGAGAAACCGTCGCGTGGAACGTGATCCTCACGGCTTACGCACAGCGGCCAAGTTTTGGAGCTCTACATCGACATGGTCCAGTTGGAAGCCAGCTCTTCCATCGCCATCCTCTCCTACGGCCACGCCGGGAAAGAAAGCTCTACTTTGGACTCATGACTTTGGAGCACGGGACTCCTTTCGGCCCGGAGCACTTCCAGTGCGTAACCGATCTCCTCGCTAGAGTTGAACACTGCCGACGCCGAGGACTTGCTGGTCAACGAAAGCGGTGGCCTGGTTGACGCTGCTCGCGGGCTCTAGAGATCATGGGGACGCCGATCGACGGCAACGTGTGCAGCACTACACGTTTTCGAGCTGGATCCACTTTGACGCTATGCAAGGAGGAGAAGAGGTCAGTTTGTGTTTATTTTGTTATATGCTGTTTGTTAGCTTTGAGAAATATCAGCGTTCTTTACAGTTGATGGCTTGCCAGCCGAGGAAGACGAAATAGTTACTCCCTTTCGAGCTTTGGTGGCTTGCGCTGGTGGTGGCGGTGGCGGTGGCGGCGGCGGCGAATTGTTGGAGGTCTTGGACATGTTGCTGGCGAGATGGATTGGCATCAAGCAGAGGCCTTTGTTTTGGAGGTACTGCATCGCGGAGCCCATGTCTTCCTCCATGAGTTTCGCGACTTGTCTCTCGGTGAGAGCGATTCCGTCCTGCGCGCCGTTTTGTCCCAGAGCTGCGAGGAATTGGTTTGAGTCCTGCTCGAAAGATAAAACAACAGGCAAGTGACTCCATTTCCTATTGTATGATCGTTCTGATTATATTCTTTTCTCTGTTACCTCGGGTGGAAGATCGGTCATGACAGCTCCAGCGTTTCCCAGCCTGCTCATGCTAAGAACCTGACAAGAAGGAAGGAATTAAACAAGTCGAGTGGATCATGTGACGACGAAGAACTACTGTACCTTCACTTGGAGTTGCAAAAACTTGACGTAATCGATGATCTCATCCAGCATGGACGCCTTATCAGTCTGTAGAGAAGCCAAGAAAAAAAAGGAAGAAAAACAAGAATCAAGGTGGTGAGTTTTTTCAAGCAAAGCAGCAAAAAGTCAACCTTGTTGGAATTGGGAACGAGCTCTTGCAGCGATTTCATCCGCTCGGCGATTCTCTCACGTCTCAGCTTCACGAAGGTGGAAGAAAGATTATAGCTGGAAAGAAAGAATGGGAGCTTGAGAGATTTCTACTCACTCTCTCGGCGATGCTGTGAGGATCGGTGGCTTGGCCACGACGAGCACGAACTCGAGGCCTTGCTGCTCCACCCGGAATCGCTGCTGCTGGTTGCTGCTGGGACACTGGCGGTGGCACCTCCTGGATCTCGGTTCTCAATCCTTGGCAAGCCTAGAAGGAAAGAAAAATAGATCACACTCACTTAGAACACCAAGCATGCAACAATGCTCTAAGATCTTCCTTGGACTCTCGAGAACAAACCAAGTTACGTCCAAAACACAAGAACTTATCTTCTAAGAGATCCAATATCACGAATTTCTAAGCGACCACTGTCACTCACCTGACCGGATTTTGTTCTTGCGAGGTTAGTCTGTCCCGGATGTCCACCAAACGTGTTGAAAATCCCAGCGTCTTGTCCCTGGATGGAGTAGCAAAAGGAATTTTTATCGAGAAAGCTTCCATTTTTGTAAAGAACTCACCGAGATTGCCGAGAGATTCTCCATCAGCGACGCAGCTTGCTGCTGCTGCTGCTGCTGCTCGTCGCGGATTCTCTTGCCGAGCATCTGTGCTTCCGTGAGAACATCTCCTCCGGATCCTCCTCCAGGCTTTCCAAAACTTAGCGGGAGATTGGACGCGTACTGCTGGCACCATGTCGAGTCGGACCTCTCGAAGACCGGGGAGGAAGAGTCGCCGTTGTTCTTGTTGGAAGAGATGGAAGAAATCCTACACGAATCGTGCACGAGGTGGTGGTGGTGCTCGTGTTCTTGCTGCTGCTGCTGCTTGAGCTGCGAGAGGAGCGTAGATCCATGATCCTGGACTTGCAAGCTCCCAGGATCCAGCAGCGACGACGAGGAGATGATCCCATTGTTGATGCTAGAACTGGTAGTGGTGGTGTTGTTTGTGTTGAGAAGCGCCACCATGGTCTCCAATCCCGCCATGCCGCCCGAGAAAGAATCCCATGGAGCAGCACCAGCCACCCTGCCGGAATCGCTCCACGATGGCATCGACAAGATTTGCTCCATCATCTCGTCCATGACCAGCTGCTGCTGCTGCTGTTCTTGGAGATTGTGAGCCATTTTCCTGAATCGTTCTTCTCTCTACCCATGCGCTCTCATCCTCCTGAGCAAAACCGAAAGAAATTGTCACTCACAACGTACATTCTCGAGATCCCGCCTCGCAATTCCTCCCAGATGGATCAAACAGGAAAAACCCACCAAGAACCCGCGACCCAATTCCTCCCGGACGATCCTGGGCAGAGTTTTAGGGTTTTCTCGTGTCATTGACAATGTCTAGCTTTTCTTCATCGTCCTCTTCCTCTCTTCTTCTTCTTCTGCTTCTTCTTCTTCTTCTTCTTTTATTCCTCTTCATTAAATTCCTTGTAAAATTCCTTGATTTAGCCTAACAGTTTTCGCCCAGTAAAAACTCTTGCCTGTACTTATTACCGTCTGTTACCGTATTTACGCGGGCCTTTACTTTACCGATGGTAACTCCTGGCGATGGTAACTCGTTACTTTTGCGATCGTGGAGTTTTCAAAGGGGTGCATGATTCGAGTCCACGTCACTGCTGCCATGGCCGTCCGTGTACTATAATTTACCAGCGGTCAAATCCCTTGGAAAGGCCCTTATGAGACATTGACGGCCGACGACGACTTTTTACCACCCGAGGTGAAAGAATACTTCGTACAATAGTAAAATATGTGCGATCGATTGTCAATACGATGTGATTATTTAGGACTAATCGAGATGATGGATAGAAACTTCTGTTGGGACCCCAGCGATTTGCTCCAGGATCTTAGGCGTATGGGGACGTGAGGTTTTAGAATAGTTTTCGAACCTTGGCTGCGATGACCAGATCAAATTAACGAAAACAATGCCATGGTCTATGGGTCCAATCCAGCTGCACGAACTCCACCACGCCGGGGACTAAACAAGATTATAAACTAGATTAAAAAAATGCTAAACACGTGTTTTTCGTTCACGCATGTCATTGAGCGAGGGTGTGCTGGCTTTCAGACAAAAGACGAGCTTGATCTGAATGGACTTTCCGTGTTTTTTTAATGAAATCCCAAAGCTTGTGACTGATAATTTGTCCTTAATTAAGTTCTATAAACATGAAGGTAAGTAAGTAAAAGCAATGTCTAAGTTTTGGGCTTTCACGATGGCAGTCGCCACGGCGATTCTAGCGCATAGAGCTGTAAGATTGGTTTTCCTATTGAAGAATGAATGCTATGATCTTTCCGGATCTTGCAGGATGCTTGCGCTGGATTCATTAATTCTTGCGAGATTTTCGATTACGAGGATGGAGTTCTCTATGCGAAGTGCAAAGACGAGAAGGGGAACCCTGCATGGCCAAACATCGATCTAAAAAAGTTTGTAGGGACCAGAAATGGAGAGATTGGAACCGGCCCTGGATTTACAAACTTCTTGGATGGATGCTTCGGCTATGGCCTCAACTATAAGGGGGTCTTGAGGGGGACATGCAATGGAAGGGGAAACGCTTTCGACCTCAATAATTACATCTCCAACGAGAATGGACAGCTTAACCTGTGCTAAACTTTGTAAGAAAATCTTTCTAAATAAAGGACTAACGGTCCAGATTGATTAGGGATGAGGTTATAGTTCAGGGTTCATCAGCAAAGTTTATGGAGAGAGAATCAGATTTGCAACTTGAATTTCCAGGTGCTCCCGAGCGACATCGAAGTTGAGCGCTGCAAACACAAGCTCAAGGCAAACTCCAAACTCCTTCTTCATGGTTTGCAGAACAGTGATTTCTTCCCGAGGTTTTAGGCAATAATCTTGGTCTTGCAGGATGTCAAGTGCCGAGGCTGCTTCAGCATGTATTCAACTCCTCGTTTTCATTTCTTTTGTGCATCATAACTTTTTTCTTTCCTTTTCTGTAGTACGACTTTCTTTAGTCACTCTCAGGCGGTCATTTCTTGTTCGAATTGCTCGACGGTGTTGTGCCAGCCGACTGGTGGCAAACCCTTCCTCACAGTGGGCTGCGAGTACAGGAAGAAGGGAAACTAAATCAATCGGCTAAAGTAAGTTTTGATCACGGTGGAATAAACTATAAGATCGTTCTTTGAAGCCACGAACTTAAACGAGAGAGAGAGAGAGAGAGAGAGTAAACGATGCCGGCGAGATCCACGCCGTGCCGCAACCAGGCGTCTTGAAAGCTCTCTCGATCCATCCACAGAAGTTTCATTCATTCGCGCGGGTCAAGAAAGAAGAGAATTGAAGAGGCCACACCACAAAACCAGCGTAAGTATGTTGTACACGAGTGTCTGGAAATCCTTTTCTTCCCTGAAAGAAGAGCACAAAAGCTGGCTGCCATGTGATGGGACTTGATGAAGCTCTTGAATTCAACAAAGGTGGTGGCTTTTATCTTGATATCAATCCATTTTTTTATGAATTGTTTTGAAAAGGAATTCTATGATACTCTGTCGGTTCGGCGATGAATGAATGGATCGGTCGTTTTCTTGAGGCTGATGAATGTCTATTATAATCAATACAACATTGTCAATACATGGATGCTCCTATCTTTCACGACTCCATCTCTTTTTCCTTTCTCTCTTACATATAATCCTTGCTGCAGCTGGAATTTGCGAGACTGCGATGGGCATGTCATTGAATTTCGATCGGAACCTCCTTTTGTGGCGAGCGATGAGAGAATCAATCGTTTGCAACTTCTGGGTTTAGTCGTTTTGGGTTTGATCTTCCCTGCAGGTGAGCGAGAGCGATATTGGCTCTGCTCAATCGCATGACGCTGCTGCATCGCACGAAAAATTTGCGATGGGAAAGGATCGATGGAGTCGCAGCAGAGGCATGAGATTGAGCCGTGCCAATATCACTGGTGTTTTTCGCTTTGTGAGTGACGGATCTTCAAGCATATTCTAAAGGGACGGCCCAGATTGACGGACAACGGTCATCGTGTTAGGGCTCTTCATCTTTCACCGCGCGAGGCGATTCCTCCATCGGCACGCGAAGTGACCAAGAAATCTGTGATAGAACGAGGCGCTACACTGCCTGGTAGGAATCATATTGCAAAAAGACTTATTACTATACCACCAGGGCGATTTCTATCGAGCGGAGTGGACGCATAGCTCGCGGCTACAGTTGTAGAGCACTCTATCGGCCATGAGCACGCCGCCGTCAAGGCGCTCCAGTGGCTTCTCTCCGCAGAGCATTGTCACAACGCTAGACAGAAGCTAGACAGAAGTTTGAGCCCCACGCTTATCACTCTCTCCACTTGTTCTTCGTCAAAACTTGGCCCAGGTGAGCTGACGATTCTCTCGTCTAGCAGCTCCGGTATCTTGTTCTATTCGTGTAACTTACAGGCCTGCGATGGGATCGCTCCAGCTTTCTCAAGGAGGAAAAAAGTTTTTTTCGATCACTCACCCATTCCAGAAGGTACTGGGTTGATCCCAATCCGTGCTCTTTCGACCACTCACGATTCCCAGGCTCAGGATTCCAAAGCTGAAAACATCTGCTTTGTCCGTCAAGAGGCACTCCGGTGCCATATATCCCCTGCAAAAACAAAGGTTTGCTCTCGTATCTGAAGAATGTGGTGTGACTTTGCTTACACAGTTCCTGCGATTTGTGTGTTGATGGATTTCTCATCCAAGTACAGTTTCGCCCAAAGTCCGCAATCTTTGCCTCGAACCGTTTGTCCGAAAGTACCTTCCCGGCTTTGATGTCTCTGTGGATGATTTTTCTCTGGGAATCCTGGTGCAGGTAAAGGAGTCCTCGAGCTACATCTAAGATGATATTGTATCTTTGCTCCCAGGAAAGGCAAGGTTCTCCTGGATCAGCCGGTACGTAAGTGGAGCATTGTCAAAAGCTTTCAAGAGATGGGCTTGGCCCTTACCAAACAGGACTTTGGCCAGGCTGTTGTTCTCCAGGAGCTCGAACACCAGCAGCCTTTAGATTCCTCGGTGCCGTATAGCTTGACCAGGTTCCGGTGCTGGACACTGCTTACAAGCCGGACCTCGTTGAGGAACTCGTGTTTTCCTTTTCGCAACTCCGTGGTAGGTCTTTTGATGTCTATCTTTCTACCGTCTTGCAGAATTCCCTGATTAAAGATCTTCTCGATCATACAAAACTTTTCCCAAGGCAAGTCACTGCTCACCTTGTAGACCACTCCACATGTAGTTTTTTATCATCGCTGAAGGCTGCTTTCATGGGTAGATGGTTGCTCCCTGATGAATGCTCGTCCTTGTCCAACAAATTATAGAAAACGAGCTTCGAGGTAATAGTTCTCTTTCGTAGCAACGTACCTACGTTGACGCAAGTCCTTCCAGGATTTAAGTATCGGTGCTTGATCCTCAGGCAGCAGAATATCATAATTCCCAGCGAAACAGTCCCACCCGTGGCGACGCCGAGCACCATCTTGAGAATCGTCTTCCTGCTGCCTCTGGATCCGGATTCACGACTGAAGCTGCTGTAGAACAGGAAGGTGTCGAAACGAGCATAGCAGGTCTGGAAGAGGATGAAACCACTGGCACTGTGAGGACACCTCTCGGTGCAAGTTCTTCGTCGCGACGGCCATGCAAGTGTTACACTGCTCGGCGCTCATGTCCCGTCGACACTCGCGCAGCCCGAAGACTCGCGACTTGCCGTCTCCAGAAGTGACAGTGGTGGAAGATCCATGGCTAGACAACACCACCATCGCGGAGTTTACATTCTGGCCATTATACAATAGTCTCGTCCAGGACGGAGAAGAAAGGATGGTTATCGTAGATGAGGTAGCAGCCGTAGAGGAGGATCCGAGCTTCAAAGCTTCCGGGGCTGGCGGCCTGGGCTGCGTCTTGGTCACAGGAATCTCGGGACAGGTCCTGGCGGCACTGGAGGACTCCGTAAGCTGTGAGTTTGCCATCGCGGCTGGGAGCGGAGCTCCGGAAGTGACCGGTGAGGGGGGCAGAAATGCGAGAAGATCGTCGAGAGCGGTGGAGTAAGAGAGAAGAAGTGGTGGTGCTCTGGAGTACTTCTCTCGGCCACAGTTCCAGCACGAGGACTCGATCAGTGTGGCAAGCGTTTGATGGTGGTGGGAGAAGATGAAGCTTGTGAGGAGGAGCATGGTGTGGAGGAGCGTCATCTCATTGCGTGAGTAAATTGATATCGTTGACAAAAGGAAAAGATTTTTAGGTTCTTCGTTAAATAAAGATTTTACTCTTCGCTCATTCTCGTTAAAGGTTTTAACTTAAAGATTTTTAGGGTTGTTCGATCATCGCGCCGAGGAGATGCATTGCGACGAGTGGAGTTCCTGGCTGCTGTAGCTCGAGTTTAGCGTGTCCGCCTTGAGCACTCCATCGACGAGCTCTACCATCGCCGGCCGCGACACTTTGCCCAGCTTGGCCTCTCCACAGATCATCGTCACGACTCGTGACATGCTTGGGCGCTGCGATGGCGTAGCTTGGGTGCACAGGAGCCCAACGCAAATCACTCTTATCGCTTGCTCCTTGTCAAAGCTTGGAGGTACAGTGTTGAGTCCCGCGTCTACAAGGTCCAGTTGTTCGTTCCTTTCGTGTGACTTCCAGGCCTACGATGCGAGAAAAACTCTTTCGATCCAAAAAACGAATGAAGAATGCGATCGCTACTCACCCATTCCAGAAGGTATTGTCGCTCGATCGGTTGATTCAAGTCCGTGCTCCTTCGTCCACTTACAATCTCCAGGCTGAGGATCCCAAAGCTGAAAACGTCTGCTTTGTCTGTGAGGTGGCCGTGGAGTGCGTACTCCGGTGCCATGTATCCCCTGCAATGCGGTAAGAGATTGTGAAACTTTCTCAAGAGATTTGTTCTTACAGAGTTCCTGCGATCTGAGTGTTGATAGATCTCTCGTCCGAGTACAACCTTGCCAGGCCAAAGTCTGCGATCTTGGCCTCGAACTTTTCGTCGAGAAGTACGTTCCCTGCCTTGATGTCTCTGTGTATGATCTTTACCTGCGAATCCTCGTGCAGATAGGCAAGGCCTCGAGCTACACCAAGGATGACATTGTACCTTTGCTCCCACGAGAGACAAAGATTTCCTGGATCACAGGTAACTACTTAGTTCGTGATCTTTTCAAACTTTCACGAAGCACGTACCTTGAAACAGGACTCTGGACAAGCTGTTGTTCTCGAGAAGCTCGTAAACGAGAAGCCTTTCGGATTCCTCGGTACAGCAGCCGTATAATTTGACCAAGTTTCGATGCTGGACGCTGCTAACAAGCTTAACTTCGTTGAGGAACTCCTGCTTTCCTTTTTGGGACTGCGTCGTGAGCCGCTTGATGGCTATTCTTCTTCCGTCTGGCAAAGTGCCCTGCATTTCTTCGAGGTAAACGAATTTGGAACTCTACATAGTTTTTGCTTACCTTGTAGACGACTCCGAATCCTCCCTGGCCTAGTTTGTTGTCATCGCTAAAGCTGTTTGTGGCTGTTTTCAGTGCATGATACGAGAAGATGGTTGCTCCGTGGTGAATGTTGGCTTGCAAGTCGAGATCTGCCATGTAGAGGTAAAAAAGAAGGATCTGTTTCAGAAAACACACTATACCTTCTTTAAGCTTCTTTCTTGCAGCAGGAGTCAACCGATGCCTGTTCTTGACACAGCAAAATGCAAAGATCCCCAGCAGCAACGCACCTCCAATAATCCCAAACACCAACTTGAGAATTCGATCCCTGCCCGACCCGGATCTGGATTCACGGTCGAGGCTGCTGTAGAACTTGAAGGCGTCAAAGCGCGTGTAGCAGCTGTTGAGAAGAATGGATCCACTGGTGTTCCCGATGCATCGATCGGTCATGTTTCTCATCGCCACTCTCACGCACGAGTCGCACTGCTGGGAACTCAAGTCTCCTCGACACTCACCGAGCACGAAAACTTGAGACTTTCCACTTCCAACCGTGGCTGTGAACGAAGATCCACGCCGAGACAGCGTCGCCAGTGCGGACTTGAGGTTGTCGTCATATCCGGGAGACGAAGCTATGCTGCTACAGTTCAGACAGAGCAGGGACTCGTCCAGGACGGAGAAGAAGGGATGGTTTTCATACCGCAGGAAGCAGCCGTAGAGCTGGATTTTGGCTCCAAGGCTTGAGGAGCACCTAGATTTGACGGCCTGGCCGATGTCTCGAGCGCACTGGTCGCAGGAGTCTCTCGACATGTCTTGGCGGCACTGGAGCAGTCCATAGAGAGTGAGCTCTGCGCTTTGGACGGAGCTCTGGAAGAAGCCAGTGACCGGAGCATTTGTGATGAGAGTTGCGAGGAGGTTGTCGAGGGCGGTGGAGTAAGAGCTGCCGTTGGTGAATTTCTCTTCTCCGCAGCTCCAGCAGGAGTACTCGATTGGTCCCGGGACTGGAGCAGCATTTGATGCGATCGAGAGAGTGAGGAAAAGCGAGATGTGGAAGAACACCATGACAAAGTGCGAGTGATCAATGGACGTTGTCAACCATCTTAAAGTCAAACATATTTGAACTGAAGTATCGGACAAAGGTGTGCTTGTTTATACTTTCAAGCTTACACCATGGACAAATCAAAAGAATCGTTATCATTGTTATCGAGAATGCGATGTCTCAACACAAATGAAAGAGTTGCCTTTGTCAAGAAAAGACCATGTTGGCATTGCATGATTTAATGGAAAACGCTAAGGTCATCAGGACCTGGATTGGCAAAAGTGGTTTATGAGTTTGGCTTTGTACGCCCATGCTTCGATGGCAGTATAAAGCTAGCTCGCCTAGCAAGCGGAAAGATCAATCCACTCTCCTTGCTCTCTTATATGAGTTTTTAAGGAACGATGATGTCACAAGTGCTCCTCCTCCTCCTGCTGCTGTGCGTCTCGACTTTCAGTGCCTCGGGGAGTGCAAGCGAAGGTTACTCTCAGCCTGAGAAGCCGGGCATGCATCCCAAGAGATCCAGCACCGTAAACATTAGTAGTGGCAAAGCTTCTTCAATAACTTCGGTTCTGATGTGAATGGCAATATCATTTTTGGGATCTTCCTGACGAGCTGGCCTGAAGCAATTGAGTCGCCATCGGCGAGCTTGAGCGAGAGAGATGCCGCCCTCCTCAATATCGTCATGAAGACCATTCATCGCCAACAGGAGTGGCAGCATAGCTCCAATGGCAAATTCTTCGCAGCCCTCCTCTCTGGTTCACGGGATGGTGGTGGAATTCAAGGGCCATCAGCTCGACCACATGAGGTAGCTATAGTTCTCGTTGAAGTTGTGATCAATAGTGGATGGTTTGCTGCAGTGCACTTGCGAACAACAGTGCTATCAGGGCGCGACGCATCAACGTCGGGCAGCAAACTTTCGCTGGGATCATCGACGCTGCACTTAGTCAGAAGTTATCGCCCAGCATGATCCCACGATCAAATCCAGTTATAAAATGAGAAACGAATCTATATCTATGCTGTTTATAGTTTCACTGTGCGCAGCTTGAAGCATGACACAAGTGACTGCAAACTTAAAGTTAACCAGATAGAATGCACGGAGAGAGATTCCTAACGGTCCAACAACAAAAAAATCTAACTAAGATGGATCTGTATGACTTAATAAGAGAAACAAATTGAAACATTAGCCAAAGCTTGACTTTTTGATTAAGGTTGACTTGCTCTTGCTATTCTCAACAAAAAAAAAAAAAACAAAGTTATGGCTGTTTTTCAAATAAATGGATGTATTCAAAAGCTTCCAAAACAAATATGTATGGAAGGATCATGCAATGAATGAATTTCTGAAGCTTCTAAGCTAGGATTCCGAGGTTACCAAGCACATTAAACACGCCCATCGTACCCTGTCTTGCAACCATCTTCACTGGCTCCACCACCATCGAGTTGTCTTGGCTCAAAGAGGGTGAAGCGAACGGCTTTCCGGCACACTCATCGCTCAGGAGAGCCAAAAGCTGGCGCAGCTCCGTGATCTTGCTGGAGAATGCGCCCACTGTCATTGGAAATGGAACGACTTTGTTCTCGCTCATTGAAATTAGAATCGTTCTCACGGCCGCGTCCTCACTCGTCAGAGCTCTCAGCATTCCTGCCACGATCTGTGTACATGCACAAAGAAAGACAAAGAGCAGGGTTTAGATCTTGATCGACAGAGATGGCGTGTTTTACCGCCTTTGAAGCCTCGTTTTCCAGCTGGGGAAGAATCGCCTCAGCAAGCGAAGGTGCCATAGGGGACATGACAAAAGATGCCAAAAGAACTCTCTCGGGGCTTCCAAACGCATCGAATTCGGGTGGAAGTTTCTGGCCAATCGCCGCCTGGAGGATTCCAGAGAAAGCTTGCCTTCCAACGTTCATGCGTGGCCTTGCAACAGCTCGGGTTTTCAAGAACTGGGACAGCACACTGCACCCAAGGAAGAAGAGGGAAAAGTAAGAAACAAAAACACAAAATTTGACCAACCTGATGTGATCTAGCTGATGAACAGCAAATTCGTTCATTAGCTTGTGCACCAGCGAAGAGGTTTGGGAAGAATTGTGGTTACTCATGTGAAAGGTGCCACCATTGGCTACCGTCATGTAAAACTGGGAGAGTATGTATTCCATCTTGAGGAGGCTGTTGAGAAGTCGGGTATCAGTGTCACTCAATGATGTTGGTGTTTCCAAACGCCTACAGCTGGTCGTTCTTCCGCCAAGGGGGTTGTAACTTGGTGGCGGTGGCGAGGGTAACTCATAACTGGGCGGAGGTGGTGGCGATGAAGGCTCATAGCTTGGTGATGGTGCCGGTGGTGGCGGTGACTCGTAGCTCGGTGACGGTGGTGGTGGATACTCAGGCAGTGGTGGACTGGAGTAACTTGGTGGCGGAGTTGCATATGGTGGCGGTGGTGGACTGGAGTAACTTGGTGGTGGAGCTGATGTTGGTGGTGGTGAATACTCAGGTGGAGGTGGTGGACTGGAGTAATTTGATGGCGGAGTTGGTGGCTCATAGCTC